>NW_026962342.1:0-73812 GCF_032445375.1 Bacillus rossius redtenbacheri
TAAACTGCCTAATTGCCTGCCTAATTGCTTGCCTAATTAACTGCCTAATTGCCTGCCTAATTAACTGCCCAATTGCCTGCCTTATTAACTGCTTAATTGCCTGCCTAATTAACTGCCTAATTGCCTGCCTAATTGCCTGCATTATTGCTTGCCTAATTAACTGCCCAAATACCTGCCTTATTGCCTGCCTAATTGCCTGCCTAATTGCCTGCCTAATAAACTACCTAATTGCCTTTCTAAAAACTGCCTAAATCCTGCCTGCCTAATTGCCTGCCTATTTGCGTGCCTTATTGCCTGCCTAATAGCCTTATTTATTTCCTGCCTAATTACCTGCCTAATTGCCTGTCTAATTGCCTACCTGATTGCCTGCCTAATTAACAACTTATTGCCTGCCTAATTGCCTATCTAATTGCCTGTGTAATTGTATGCCTTATTACTGCATAATTGCCTGCCTAATTTACTGCCTAATTGCCCGCTTAATTGCCTGCCTAATTGCCTGCCTAATTAACTGCCATATTGCCTGTCTAATTGCCTGCCTAATTGAATGCCTTATTAACTGCCTAATTGCCCGCCTAATTAACTGCCTAATTGCCCGCTTAATTGCCTTCCTAATTGCCTGCCTAATTAACTGCCTTATTGCCTTCCTAATGGCCTGTCTAATTACTGCCTATTGCCTGCCTAATTGCTTATCTAAATGCCTGCCTTATTGTATGCCTAATTAACTGCCTAATTGACCGCTTAATTGCCTGCCTAATTGCCTCCTTAATTAACTGCTTTATTGCCTGCCTTATTGCCTGCCTGATTGTATGCCTAATTAACTGCCTAATTGCCTGACTAAATAACTGCCTAATTGCCTGTCTAATTAACTGCCTAATTAACTGCCTAATTGCCTGCCTAATTAACTGCCAAATGGCTTGCCTAATTGCCTGCCTGCTTATTGCCTGCCTGCCTAATTGCCTGCCTAATTGCATGCCTAATTGCCTGCCTGTCTAAATGCCTGCCTAATTGCCCGCTTAATTGCCTGTCTAATTGCCTGCCTGATTAACTGCCATATTGCCTGTCTAATTGCCTGCTGATTGTATGCCTTATTAACTGCCTAATTGCCTGCCTAATTAACTGCCTAATTGTCTGCCTAATTGCCTTCATAATTGCCTGCCTAATTAACTTTCTAATTGCCTGCCTTAATGCCTGCCTAATTGCATACCTAATTGCCTGCCTAATAGCCTGCCTATTTGCCTGCCTGTCTAAATGCCTGCCTTATTGTCTGCCTAATTGCCTGCTAAATTGCCTGCCAAATTGCCTGCCTAATTGCCTGCCTAATTAGCTGCCTAATTGCCTGCCTTATTGCCTGACTAATTGCCTTCCTAATTGCCTGCCTAATTGCCTGCCTGCCTATTTGCCTGCCTGCCTATTTGCCTGCCTATTTTCCTGCCTAATTAACTACCTAATTGCCTGCCTTATTGCCTGCTCAATTGCCTACCTAATTGCCTGCCTAATTGCCTGCCTGCCTAATTGCCTGCCTGCCTAATTGCCTGCCTATTTGCCTGCCTGTCTAAATGCCTGCCTTATTGTCTGCCTAATTGCCTGCCTAATAAACTGCCTAATTGCTTTCTTAATTAACTGCCTAATTGCCTACCTAATTGCTTGCCTTATTGCCTGCCTAATTGCCTGCCTAATTGCCTGCCTAATTAACCGCCTAATAACCTGCTTAATTAACTGCCTAATTAACTGCCTTATTGCCTGCCTAATTGCCTATCTAATTGCCTGCCTAATTGTATGCATAATTAACTGCCTAATTGCTTGCTTAATTACCTGCCTAATTGCCTGCCTAATTAGTGTCTAATTAACTGCCTAATTGCCTGCTTAATTGCTTGCCTAATTAACTGCCTAATTGCCCGCTTAATTTGCCTGCCTAATTAACTGCCTTATTGCCTGTCTAATTGCCTGCCTAATTGTATGCCTAATTAACTGCCTAATTGCCTGCCTTATTAACTGCCTAATTAACTGCATAATTGCCTGCCTAATTGCATGCCTGCCTAATAACCTGCCTGCTTATTGCCTGCCTAATTGCCTGCGTGCCTAATTGCCTGCCTAATTGCCTGCCTGCCTAATTGCCTGCCTGCCTAATTGCCTTCCTGTCATAATTCCAGCCTTATTGCCAGCCAAATTGCCTGCCTAATAAACTGCCTAATTGCCTTCCTAAAAACTGCCTATATGCCTGTTATATTGCCTGCCTAATTGCTTGCCTAATTGCCTGCCTAATTACCTGCCTAATTGCCTGCCTAATTGCCTGCCTAATTGCATCCCTAATTGCCTGCCTAATTAACTGCCTTATTGCTTGCCTAATTAAATGCCTAATTGCCTGTCTTATTGCCTGCCTAATTGCCTGCCTTATTGCCAGCCTAATTGCCTGCCTAATAAACTGCCTAATTGCCTGCCTAATTAACTGCCTAATTGCCTGCCTTATTAACTGCTTAATTGCCTGCCTAATTGTTTGCCTGTCTAAAAGTCTGCCTAATTGCCTGCCTAAGTGCCTGCCTAATTAACTGCCTTATTGCCTGCCTAATGAACTGCTTAATTAATTGCTTAATTATGTGCCTAGTAAACTGCCTAATTACCTGCCTAATTGCCTGCCTAATTCCCTGCCTAAATAAATGCCTAATTGCCTGCCTAATTAACTGCCTAATTGTCTATCTTATTGCCTGCCTAATTGAATGCCTTATTACCTGCCTAATTGCCTGCCTAATAAACTGCCTAATTGCCTGCCTAATAAAGTGCATAAAAAACTGCCTAATTGCCTGTTTTATTGCCTGCCTAATTAACTGCCGAATAGTTAGCTAATTGCCTGCCTAATTGCCTGCATAATTAACTGCCTTACTGCCTGCCTAACTGCCTATCTAATTGCCTACCTTATTGTATACCTTATTATCTGCCTAATTGCCTGCCTAATTGCCTGCCTAATTGCCTGCCTAATTGCCTGCCTAATTGCCTGCCTAATTAACTGCCTATATGCAAACCTAATTAAGTGCCTAATTAACTGCCAAATTTCCTGCCTAATTTCCTGCCTAATTTTTCTGCCTAGTTGCCTGCATAATTATCTGCCTGTCTAATTTCCTGCCTAATTGCCTGCCTAAGTGCCTGCCTAATTAACTGCCTAATTGCCTGCCTAATTAACTGCCTAATTACCTTCCTAAAAACTGCCTAATTGCCTGTATATTTGCCTGCCTAATTGCCTGCCTAATTGCTGCCAAATTGCCTGCCAAATCGCTTGCCTAATTGCTTGCCTAATTTTTTGCCTAATTGCCTGCCTAATTAACTGCCTAATTAATTGCCTAATTACCTGCCTAATAACCTGCCTAATTGCCTGCCTTATTGCCTGATTTATTGCCTGCCTAATTGCCTGCCAAATTGCTGCCTTATTACTTGCCTAATTGCTTGCCTAATTACCTGCCTTATTGCTTGCCTAATTAACTGCCTAATTGCCTGCCTAATTGCCTGCCTGCCTAATTGCCTGCCTAATTACCTGTCTAAATGCCTGCCTGTCTAAATGCCTGCCTTATTGCCAGCCTAATTGCCTGCCTAATAAACTGCCTAATTGCCTGCCTAATTAAGTGCCTAGTTAACTGCCTAATTGTCTGCCTTATTAACTGCTTAATTGCCTGCCTAATTGTTTGCCTGTCTAATAGTCTGCCTAATTGCCTGCCTAAGTGCCTGCCTTATTAACTGCCTAATTGCCTGCCTAATAAACTGCCTAATTACCTGCGTAATTATCTGCCTAATAAACTGCCTAATTACCTGCCTAATTGCCTGCCTAAATAAATGCCTAATTGCCTGCCTAATTAACTGCCTAATAGTCTATCTTATTGCCTGCCTAATTGTATGCCTTATTAACTGCCTAATTGCCTGCCTTATTGCCTGCCTAATATCCTGCCTAATTACCTGCCTAATTACCTGCCTAATTGCCTGTATAATTGCCTGCCTAATGAACTGCCTAATTAACTGCCTTATTGCCTTGCTAATTAACTGCCTAATTGCCTGCCTAATTGCCTGCCTAATTAACAGCCTAATTGCCTGCCTAATTTAGTGCCTAATTAACTGCCTAATTGCCTGCCTAATTGACTGCCTAATTGTTTGCCTGTCTAATAGCCTGCCTAATAGTCTGCTTAAGTGCCTGCTCAATTAACTGCCTAATTGCCTGCCTAATAAACTACCTAATTGTCTGCCTAATTTCCTGCCTAATTAAGTGCATAATTAACTGCCTAATTGCTTGCCTAATAAAGTAACTAATTAACTGCCTAATTGCCAGCTTAATTGCCTGCCTAATTAACTGCCTAATTATTAGCTTTATTGCCTGCCTAATTAACTGCCTTACTGTCTGCCTAATTTCCTATCTAATTGCCTCCCTTATTGTAAGCCTTATTATCTGCCTAATTGCCTGCCTAATTAACTGCCTAATTGCCTGCCTAATAAAGTGCCTAATTAACTGCCTTACTGTCTGCCTAATTTCCTATCTAATTGCCTCCCTTATTGTAAGCCTTATTATCTGCCTTATTGCCTGCCTAATTGCCTGCCTAATTGTCTGCCTGCCTAATTGTCTACCTGCCTAATTGCCTGCCTGTCTAAATGCCTGCCTTATTGTCTGCCTAATTGCCTGCCTAATAAACTGCCTAATTGCTTGCCTTTTTGCCTGCATAATTGCCTGCCTAATTGCCTGCCTAATTGCCCGCCTAATTACCTCCTTAATTACCTGCCTAATTAACTGCCTTATTGCCTGCCTAATTGCCTATCTAATTGCCTGCCTAATTGTATGCATAATTAAGTGCCTAATTGCCTGCTTAATTAACTGCCTAATTGCCTAACTAATTAAGTGCCTAATTACTGCCTAATTGCCTGCTTAATTGCCTGCCTAATTAACTGCCTAATTGCCCGCTTAATTGCCTGCCTAATTAACAGCCTTATTGCCTGTCTAATTGCCTGCCTAATTGTATGCCTAATTAACTGCCTAATTGCCTGCCTAATTAACTGCCTAATTGCCTGCCTTATTAACTGCCTAATTGCCTGCCTAATTGCCTGCCTAATAAGTGCCTAATTTACTACCTAATTGCCTGTCTAATTAACTGCCTAATTGCCCGCTAAATTGCCTGCCTGCCTTATTGCCTGCCTGCCTAATTGCCTGCCTTATTGCCTGCCTGCCTAATTGCCTGCCTAATTGCCTGCCTAATTGCCTGCCTGTCTAAATTCCTGCCTTATTGCCAGCCTAATTGCCTGCCTTATAAACTGCCTAATTGCCTTCCTAAAAATTGCCTAACTGCCTTTAAAATTGGCTGCCTAATTGCCTGCCTAATTGTCTGCCTAATTAAGTGCCTAATTAACTGCCTAATTGCCTGCCTAGTTAAGTGCCTAATTAACTGCTTAATTGCCTGCCTAAATATCTGCCTAATTGCCTGCCTAATTGCCTGCCTAATTGCCTGCCTGCCTAATTGCCTGTCTAATTGCATGCCTAATTGACTGCCTAATTGCTGCCTAATTGCCTGCCTAATTGCCGGCCTAATTGCCGGCCTAATTGCTTGCCTAATTGCTTGTCTTATTGCCTGCCTAATTAACTGCCTAATTGCCCGCTTAAATTGCCTGCCTAATTAACTGCCTTCTGCCTGTCTAATTGCCTGCCTAATTGTATGCCTAATTAACTGCCAAATTGCCTGCCTAATTAACTGCCTAAATACCTGCCTTATTAACTGCCTAATTAACTGCCTAATTGCCTGCCTAATTAACTGCCTAATTGCCTGCCAAATTGCCTGCCTTATTGCCTGCCTGCCTAATTGCCTGCCTATTTGCCTGCCTGTCTAAATGCCTGCCCTATTGTCTGCCTAATTGCCTGCCTAATAAACTGCCTAATTGCTTTCCTAATAAACTGCCTAATTGCCTGCCTAATTGCTTGCCTTATTGCCTGCCTTATTGCCTGCCTAATTGCCTGCCTAATTGCCCGCATAATAAACTCCTTAATTACCTGCCTAATTAACTGCCTTATTGCCTGCCTAATTGCCTATCTAATTGCCTGCCTAATTGTATGCATAATTAACTGCCTAATTAGCTGCTTAATTAAATGCCTAATTGCCTGCCTAATTAAGTGCCTAATTAACTGCTAATTGCCTGCTTAATTGCTTGCCTAATAAACTGCCTAATTGCCCGCTTAATTGACTGCCTAATTAACTGCCTTATTGCCTGTCTAATTGCCTGACTTATTGTATGACTAATTAACTGCCTAATTGCCTGCCTAATTAACTGCCTAATTGCCTTTCTAAAAACTGCCTTATTGCCTGCCTGCCTAATTGCTTGCCTATTTGCGTGCCCTATTGCCTGCCTAATTGCCTGCCTAATTGCCTGCCTAATTAACTGCCTAATTGCCTGCCTTATTACTGCCTAATTAACTGCCTAATTGCCTGCCTAATTGCCTGCCTACCTAATAACCTGCCTGCTTATTGCCTGCCTAATTGCCTGCCTAATTGCCTTCCTAATTGCCTGCCTGCCTAATTGCCTGCCTGTCTTAATTCCAGCCTTATTGCCAGCCAAATTGCCTGCCTAATAAACTGCCTAATTGCCTTCCTAAAAAACTGCCTAATTGCCTGCCATATTGCCTGCCTAATTGCCTGCCTAATTGCCTGCCTAATTGCCTGTCTAATTGCCTGCCTAATTGCCTGCCAAATTGCCTGCCTGTCTAAATGCCTGCCTTATTGCCAGCCTAATTGCCTGTTTAATAAACTGCCTAATTGCCTGCCTAATTAAGTGCCTAATTGCCTGCCTTATTAACTGCTTAATTGCCTGCCTAATTGTTTGCCTGTCTAAAAGTCTGCCTAATTGCTTCCCTAATTGCCTGCCTAATTAACTGCCTTATTGCTTGCCTAATTAAATGCCTAATTGCCTGCCTAATTGCCTGCTTAATTGCCTGCCTGCCTAATTGCCTGCCAAATTGCCTGCCTGTCTATATGCCTGCCTTATTGCCAGCCTAATTGCCTGCCTAATAAACTGCCTAATTGCTTGCCTAATTAAGTGCCTAATTAACTACCTAATTGCCTGCCTTATTATTTGCTTAATTGCCTGCCTAATTGTTTGCCTGTCTAAAAGTCTGCCTAATTGCCTGCCTAAGTGTCTGCCTAATTAACTGCCTAATTGCCTGCCTAATAAACTGGCTAATTACCTGCGTAATTATCTGCCTAATAAACTGCCTAATTACCTGCCAAATTGCCTGCCTAATTCCCTGCCTAACTAAAAGCGTAATTGCCTGCCTAATTAACTGCCTAATTGTCTAGCTTATTGCCTGCCTAATTGTATGCCATATTAACTGCCTAATTGCCTGCCTAATTAACTGCCTAATTGCCTGCCTAATAAAGGGCATAATTTACTGCCTAATTGCCAGCTTAATTGCCTGCCTAATTAACTGCCTAATTGTTAGCTAATTGCCTGCCTAATTGCCTGCCTAATTACCTGCCTTATTACCTGCCTAATTGATTGCCTAATGGTTTGCCTGTCGAATAGCCTGCTTAATTGCCTGCCTAAGTGCCTCCTAATTAACTGCCTAATTGCCTGCCTAATTAACTGCCTAATTGCCTGCCTAATTAACTGCCTAATTGCCTGCCTAATTATCTGCCTAATTGCCTGCCTAATTAACTGCCTATATGCAAACCTAATTAAGTGCCTAATTAACTGCCAAATTTCCTGCCTAATTAACTGCCTAATTGCCTGCCTAATTGCCTGCCAAATTGCCTGCCTGTAAATGCCTGCCTTATTTCCAGCCTAATTGCCTGTTTAATAAACTACCTAATTGCCTGCCTAATTAAGTGCCTAATTGCCTGCCTTATTAACTGCTTAATTGCCTGCCTAATTGTTTGCCTGTCTAAAAGTCTGCCTAATTGCTTCCCTAATTGCCTGCCTAATTAACTGCCTTATTGCTTGCCTAATTAAATGCCTAATTGCCTGCCTAATTGCCTGCTTAATTGCCTGCCTGCCTAATTGCCAGCCTAATTGCCTGCCTGTCTATATGCCTGCCTTATTGCCAGCCTAATTGCCTGCCTAATAAACTGCCTAATTTCTTGCCTAATTAAGTGCCTAATTAACTGCCTAATTGCCTGCCTTATTATTTGCTTAATTGCCTGCCTAATTGTTTCCCTGTCTAAAAGTCTGCCTAATTGCCTGCCTAAGTGTCTGCCTAATTAACTGCCTAATTGCCTGCCTAATAAACTGGCTAATTACCTGCGTAATTATCTGCCTAATAAACTGCCTAATTACCTGCCAAATTGCCTGCCTAATTCCCTGCCTAAATAAATGCGTAATTGCCTGCCTAATTAACTGCCTAATTGTCTATCTTATTGCCTGCCTAATTGTATGCCTTATTAACTGCCTAATTGCCTGCCTAATTAACTGCCTAATTGCCTGCCTAATAAAGTGCATAATTAACTGCCTAATTGCCAGCTTAATTGCCTGCCTAATTAACTGCCTAATTGTTAGCTAATTGCCTGCCTAATTGCCTGCCTAATGACCTGCCTTATTACCTGCCTAATTGATTGCCTAATTGTTTGCCTGTCTAATAGCCTGCCTAATTGCCTGCCTAAGTGCCTGTCTAATTAACTGCCTAATTGCCTGCCTAATTAACTGCCTAATTGCCTGCCTAATTATCTGCCTAATTGCCTGCCTAATTAACTGCCTATATGCAAACCTAATTAAGTGCCTAATTAACTGCCAAATTTCCTGCCTAATTTCCTGCCTAATTAACTGCCTAATTGCCTGCATAATTATCTGCCTGTCTAATTTCCTGCCTAATTGCCTGCCTAATTGCCTGCCTAATTAACTGCCTAATTGCCTGCCTAATTAACTGCCTAATTGCCTTCCTAAAAACTGCCTAATTGCCTGTATATTTGCCTGCCTAATAGCCTGCCTAATTGTTGCCAAATTGCCTGCCAAATTGCTTGCCTAATTGCCTGCCTAATTGACTGCCCAATTGCCTGCCTAATTGCCTGCCTAATTTCCTGCATAATTACTTGCCTATTTAACTACCTAATTGCCCGCTAAATTTCCTGCCTAATTGCCGCCCTAATTAACTGCCTAATTGCCTGCCTTATTAACTGCCTAAATGCCTGCCTAATTAACTGCCTAATTGCCTGCCTAATTAACTGCCTAATTAACTGCCTAATTGCCTGCCTTATTAACTGCTTAATTGCCTGCCTAATTGTTTGCCTGTCTAAAAGTCTGCCTAATTGCCTGCCTAAGTGCCTTTCTAAAAACTGCCTAATTGCCTTTCTAAAAACTGCCTAATTGCCTGCCTGCCTAATTGCCTGCCTATTTGCGTGCCTTATTGCCTGCCTAATTGCCTTATTTATTTTCTGCCTAATTACCTGCCTAATTGCCTGTCCAATTGCCTGCCTAATTGCCTGCCTAATTAACTGCATTATTGCCTGCCTAATTGCCTATCAAATTGCCTGCGTAATTGTATGCCTAATTTATTGCTTAATTGCCTGCCTAATTTACTGCCTAATTACCCGCTTAATTGCCTGCCTAATTGCCTGCCTAATTAACTGCCATATTGCCTGTCTAATTGCCTGCCTAATTGTATGCCTTATTAACTGCCAAATTGCCTGCCTAATTAACTCCCTAAATAACTTTCTAATTGCCTGCCTAATTGCCTGCCTAATTGCCTGCCTAAATAACTTTCTAATTGCCTGCCTTAATGCCTGCCTAATTGCCTACCTAATTGCCTGCCTAATTGCCTGCCTATTTGCCTGCCTGTCTAAATGCCTGCCTTATTGTCTGCCTAATTGCCTGCCTAATAAACTGCCTAATTGCTTGCCTAATTGCTTGCCTAATTAACTGCCAAATTGCCTGCCTAATTAACTGCCCAATTGCCTGCCTTATTAACTGCTTAATTGCCTGCCTAATTAACTGCCTATTTGCCTGCCTAATTGCCTGCCTTATTGCTTGCCTAATTAACTGCCCAAATGCCTGCCTTATTGCCTGCCTAATTGCCTGCCTAATTGCCTGCCTAATAAACTGCCTAATTGCCTTTCTAAAAAATTGCCTAAGTGCCTGCCTGCCTAATTGCCTGCCTATTTGCGTGCCTTATTGCCTGCCTAATTGCCTTAATTATTTCCTGCCTAATTACCTGCCTAATTGCCTGTCTAATTGCCTACCTGATTGCCTGCCTAATTAACTGCCTTATTGCCTGCCTAATTGCCTATCTAATTGCCTGTGTAATTGTATGCCTTATTACTGCATAATTGCCTACCTAATTTACCGCCTAATTGCCCGCTTAATTGCCTCCCTAATTGCCTGCCTAATTAACTGCCATATTGCCTGTCTAATTGCGTGCCTAATTGTATGCCTTATTAACTGCCTAATTGCCCACCTAATTAACTGCCTAATTGCCCGCTTAATTGCCTGCCTAATTGCCTGCCTAATTAACTGCCTTATTGCCTGCCTAATTGCCTGTCTAATTAACTGCCTATTGCCTGCCTAATTGCCTATCTAAATGCCTGCCTAATTGTATGCCTAATTAACTGCCTAATTGACCGCTTAATTGCCTGCCTAATTGCCTCCTTAATTAACTGCTTTATTGCCTGCCTAATTGCCTGCCTTATTGCTTGCCTAATTAACTGCCCAATTGCCTGCCTCATTGCCTGCCTAATTGTCTGCCTTATTGCCTGCCAAAAAAATGCCTAATTGCCTTTCTAAAAACTGCCTAATTGCCTGCCTGCCTAATTGCCTGCCTATTTGCGTGCCTTATTGCCTGCCTAATTGCCTGCCTAATTGCCTTATTTATTTCCTGCCTAATTACCTGCCTAATTGCCTGTATAATTGCCTGCCTGATTGCCTGCCTAATTAACTGCCTTATTGCCTGCCTAATTGCCTATCTAATTGCCTGCGTAATTGTATGCCTTATTAACTGCATAATTGCCTGCCTAATTGCCCGCCTAATTGCCCGCTTAATTGACTGCCTAATTGCCTGCCTAATTAACTGCCATATTGTCTGTCTAATTGCCTGCCTAATTTCCTGCTTAATTGCCTGCCTAATTAACTGCCTAATTGCCTGCCTAATTGACTGCCCAATTGCCTGCCTAATTGCCTGCCTAATTTCCTGCATAATTACTTGCCTAATTAACTACCTAATTGCCCGCTTAATTTCCTGCCTAATTGCCGCCCTAATTAACTGCCTAATTGCCTGCCTTATTAACTACCTAAATGCCTGCCTAATTAACTGCCTAATTGCCTGCCTAATTAACTGCCTAATTAACTGCCTAATTGCCTGCCTTATTAACTGCTTAATTGCCTGCCTAATTGTTTGCCTGTCTAAAAGTCTGCCTAATTGCCTGCCTAAGTGCCTTTCTAAAAACTGCCTAATTGCCTTTCTAAAACTGCCTAATTGCCTGCCTGCCTAATTGCCTGCCTATTTGCGTGCCTTATTGCCTGCCTAATTAACTGTCTTTTTGCCTGCCTAATTGCCTATCAAATTGCCTGCGTAATTGTATGCCTAATTTATTGCTTAATTGCCTGCCTAATTTACTGCCTAATTGCCAGCTTAATTGCCTGCCTAATTGCCTGGCTAATTAACTGCCATATTGCCTGTCTAATTGCCTGCCTAATTGTATGCCTTATTAACTGCCAAATTGCCTGCCTAATTAACTCCCTAAATAACTTTCTAATTGCCTGCCTAATTGCCTGCCTAAATAACTTTCTAATTGCCTGCCTTAATGCCTGCCTAATTGCCTGCCTATTTGCCTGCCTGTCTAAATGCCTGCCTTATTGTCTGCCTAATTGCCTGCCTAATAAACTGCCTAATTGCCTGCCTAATTGCTTGCCTAATTAACTGCCTAATTGCCTGCCTAATTAACTGCCCAATTGCCTGCCTTATTAACTGCTTAATTGCCTGCCTAATTAACTGCCTAATTGCCTGCCTAATTGCCTGCCTTATTGCTTGCCTAATTAACTGCCCAAATACCTGCCTTATTGCCTGCCTAATTGCCTGCCTAATTGCCTGCCTAATAAACTGCCTAATTGCCTTTCTAAATACTGCCTAAATCCTGCCTGCCTAATTGCCTGCCTATTTGCGTGCCTTATTGCCTGCCTAATTGCCTTATTTATTTCCTGCCTAATTACCTGCCTAATTGCCTGTCTAATTGCCTACCTGATTGCCTGCCTAATTAACTGCCTTATTGCCTGCCTAATTGCCTATCTAATTGCCTGTGTAATTGTATGCCTTATTACTGCATAATTGCCTGCCTAATTTACTGCCTAATTGCCCGCTTAATTGCCTGCCTAATTGCCTGCCTAATTAACTGCCATATTGCCTGTCTAATTGCCTGCCATATTGTATGCCTTATTAACTGCCTAATTGCCCGCCTAATTAACTGCCTAATTGCCCGCTTAATTGCCTGCCTAATTGCCTGCCTAATTAACTGCCTTATTGCCTGCCTAATTGCCTGTCTAATTAACTGCCTATTGCCTGCATAATTGCTTATCTAAATGCCTGCCTAATTGTATGCCTAATTAACTGCCTAATTGACCGCTTAATTGCCTGCCTAATTTCCTCCTTAATTAACTGCTTTATTGCCTGCCTGATTGTATGCCTAATTAACTGCCTAATTGCCTGACTAAATAACTGCCTAATTGCCTGTCTAATTAACTGCCTAATTAACTGCCTAATTGCCTGCCTAATTTACTGCCAAATGGCCTGCCTAATTGCCTGCCTGCTTATTGCCTGCCTGCCTAATTGCCTGCCTAATTGCCTGCCTGCCTAATTGCCTGCCTAATTGCCTGCCTGTCTAAATGCCTGCCTAATTGCCCGCTTAATTGCCTGTCTAATTGCCTGCCTGATTAACTGCCATATTGCCTGTCTAATTGTCTGCTGATTGTATGCCTTATTAACTGCCTAATTGCCTGCCTAATTAACTGCCTAATTGTCTGCCTAATTGCCTTCCTAATTGCCTGCCTAATTAACTTTCTAATTGCCTGCCTTAATGCCTGCCTAATTGCTTACCTAATTGCCTGCCTAATTGCCTGCCTATTTGCCTGCCTGTCTAAATGCCTGCCTTATTGTCTGCCTAATTGCCTGCTAAATTGCCTGCCAAATTGCCTGCCTAATTGCCTGCCTAATTAGCTGCCTAATTGCCTGCCTTATTGCCTGCCTAATTGCCTTCCTAATTGCCTGCCTAATTGCCTGCCTGCCTATTTGCCTGCCTGCCTATTTGCCTGCCTATTTGCCTGCCTAATTAACTACCTAATTGCCTGCCTTATTGCCTGCTCAATTGCCTACCTAATTGCCTGCCTAATTGCCTGCCTGCCTAATTGCCTGCCTATTTGCCTGCCTGTCTAAATGCCTGCCTTATTGTCTGCCTAATTGCCTGCCTAATAAACTGCCTAATTGCTTTCTTAATTAACTGCCTAATTGCCTGCCTAATTGCTTGCATTATTGCCTGCCTAATTGCTTGCATTATTGCCTGCCTAATTGCCTGCCTAATTGCCTGCCTAATTAACCGCCTAATAACCTGCTTAATTAACTTCCTAATTAACTGCCTTATTGCCTGCCTAATTGCCTATCTAATTGCCTGCCTAATTGTATGCATAATTAACTGCCTAATTGCTTGCTTAATTACCTGCCTAATTGCCTGCCTAATTAGTGCCTAATTAACTGCCTAATTGCCTGCTTAATTGCTTGCCTAATTAACTGCCTAATTGCCCGCTTAATTGCCTGCCTAATTAACTGCCTTATTGCCTGTCTAATTGCCTGCCTAATTGTATGCCTAATTAACTGCCTAATTGCCTGCCTAATTAACTGCCTAATTGCCTGCCTTATTAACTGCCTAATTAACTGCATAATTGCCTGCCTAATTGCATGCCTGCCTAATAACCTGCCTGCTTATTGCCTGCCTAATTGCCTGCCTGCCTAATTGCCTGCCTAATTGCCTGCCTGCCTAATTGCCTTCCTGTCTTAATTCCAGCCTTATTGCCAGCCAAATTGCCTGCCTAATAAACTGCCTAATTGCCTTCCTAAAAACTGCCTAATTGCCTGCCATATTGCCTGCCTAATTGCTTGCCTAATTGCCTGCCTAATTACCTGCCTAATTGCCTGCCTAATTGCTTCCCTAATTGCCTGCCTAATTACCTGCCTAATTGATGCCTTATTGCCTGCCTAATTGCTTCCCTAATTGCCTGCCTAATTAACTGCCTAATTGCCTGCCTAATTAACTGCCTAATTGCCTGCCAAATTGCCTGCCTTATTGCCTGCCTGCCTAATTGCCTGCCTATTTGCCTGCCTGTCTAAATGCCTCCCTATTGTCTGCCTAATTGCCTGCCTAATAAACTGCCTAATTGCTTTCCTAATAAACTGCCTAATTGCCTGCCTAATTGCTTGCCTTATTGCCTGCCCAATTGCCTGCCTAATTGCCTGCCTAATTGCCCGCATAATAAACTCCTTAATTACCTGCCTAATTAACTGCCTTATTGCCTGCCTAATTGCCTATCTAATTGCCTGCCTAATTGTATGCATAATTAACTGCCTAATTAGCTGCTTAATTAAATGCCTAATTGCCTGCCTAATTAAGTGCCTAATTAACTGCTTATTGCCTGCTTAATTGCTTGCCTAATAAACTGCCTAATTGCCCGCTTAATTGACTGCCTAATTAACTGCCTTATTGCCTGTCTAATTGCCTGACTTATTGTATGACTAATTAACTGCCTAATTGCCTGCCTAATTAACTGCCTAATTGCCTTTCTAAAAACTGCCTTATTGCATGCCTGCCTCATTGCTTGCCTAATTGCGTGCCTTATTGCCTGCCTAATTGCCTGCATAATTAACTGCCTTATTGCCTGCATAATTGCCTATCTAATTGCCTGCGTAATTGTATGCCTAATCAACTGCCTAATTGCCTGCCTAATTTACTGCCTAATTGCCCGCTTAATTGCCTGCCTAATTGCCTGCCTAATTAACTGCCATATTGCCTGTCTAATTGCCTGCCTAATAGTATGCCTTTTTTTAACTGCCTAATTGCCTGCCTAATTAACTGCCTAATTGCCTGCCTAATTAACTGCCTAATTGCCTGCCTAATTGCCTGCCTAATTAACTTTCTAATTGCCTGCCTTAATGCCTGCCTAATTGCCTACCTTATTGCCTGCCTAATTGCCTGCCTAATTGCCTGCCTATTTGCCTGCCTGTCTAAATGCCTGCCTTATTGTCTGCATAATTGCCTGCCTAATTGCCTGCCTAATTGCCTGCATAATTGCCTGCCTAATTAGCTGCCTAATTGCCTGCCTTATTGCCTGCCTAACTGCCTTCTAATTGCCTGCCTAATTGCCTGCCTGCCTATTTGCCTGCCTATTTGCCTGCCTAATTAACTGCCTAATTACCTGCCTAATTGCCTGTCTAATTGCCTGCCTAATGAACTGCCTAAGTAACTGCCTTATTGCCTTGCTAATTAACTGCCTAACTGCCTGCCTAATTGCCTGCCTAATTAACAGCCTAATTGCCTGCCTAATTTAGTGCCTAATTAACTGCCTAATTGCCTGCCTAATTGACTGCCAAATTGCCTGCCTAATTAGCTGCCTAATTGCCTGCCTTATTGCCTGCTTAATTGCCTTCCTAATTGCCTGCCTGCCTAATTGCCTGCCTATTTGCCTGCCTGTCTAAATGTCTGCCATATTGTCTGCCTAATTGCCTGCCTAATAAACTGCCTAATTGCCTTCCTAATAAACTGCCTAATTGCCTGCTTAATTGCTTGCCTAATTGCCTGCCTAATTAACTGCCTTACTGCCTGCCTTATTGCCTATCTAATTGCCTCCCTTATTGTATAACTAATTAACTACCTAACTGCCTGCCTAATTAACTGCCTCATTGCCTGCCTAATTAACTGCCTAATTAACTGCCTAATTGCCTGCCTTATTAACTGCTTAATTGCCTGCCTAATTGTTTGCCTGTCTAAAAGTCTGCCTAATTGCCTGCCTAAGTGCCTTTCTAAAAACTGCCTAATTGCCTTTCTAAAACTGCCTAATTGCCTGCCTGCCTAATTGCCTGCCTATTTGCGTGCCTTATTGCCTGCCTAATTGCCTTATTTATTTCCTGCCTAATTACCTACCTAATTGCCTGTCCAATTGCCTGCCTAATTGCCTGCCTAATTAACTGTCTTTTTGCCTGCCTAATTGCCTATCAAATTGCCTGCGTAATTGTATGCCTAATTTATTGCTTAATTGCCTGCCTAATTTACTTCCTAATTGCCCGCTTAATTGCCTGCCTAATTGCCTGCCTAATTAACTGCCATATTGCCTGTCTAATTGCCTGCCTAATTGTATGCCTTATTAACTGCCAAATTGCCTGCCTAATTAACTCCCTAAATAACTTTCTAATTGCCTGCCTAATTGCCTGCCTAAATAAATTTCTAATTGCCTGCCTTAATGCCTGCCTATTTGCCTGCCTATTTGCCTGCCTGTCTAAATGCCTGCCTTATTGTCTGCCTAATTGCCTGCCTAATAAACTGCCTAATTGCCTGCCTAATTGCTTGCCTAATTAACTGCCTAATTGCCTGCCTAATTAACTGCCCAATTGCCTGCCTTATTAACTGCTTAATTGCCTGCCTAATTAACTGCCTAATTGCCTGCCTAATTGCCTGCCTTATTGCTTGCCTAATTAACTGCCCAAATACCTGCCTTATTGCCTGCCTAATTGCCTGCCTAATTGCCTGCCTAATAAACTGCCTAATTGCCTTTCTAAAAACTGCCTAAATCCTGCCTGCCTAATTGCCTGCCTATTTGCGTGCCTTATTGCCTGCCTAATTGCCTTATTTATTTCCTGCCTAATTACCTGCCTAATTGCCTGTCTAATTGCCTACCTGATTGCCTGCCTAATTAACTGCCTTATTGCCTGCCTAATTGCCTATCTAATTGCCTGTGTAATTGTATGCCTTATTACTGCATAATTGCCTGCCTAATTTACTGCCTAATTGCCCGCTTAATTGCCTGCCTAATTAACTGCCATATTGCCTGTCTAATTGCCTGCCATATTGTATGCCTTATTAACTGCCTAATTGCCCGCCTAATTAACTGCCTAATTGCCTGTCTAATTAACTGCCTATTGCCTGCCTAATTGCTTACCTAAATGCCTGCCTAATTGTATGCCTAATTAACTGCCTAATTGACCGCTTAATTGCCTGCCTAATTGCCTCCTTAATTAACTGCTTTATTGCCTGCCTTATTGCCTGCCTGATTGTATGCCTAATTAACTGCCTAATTGCCTGACTAAATAACTGCCTAATTGCCTGTCTAATTAACTGCCTAATTAACTGCCTAATTGCCTGCCTAATTAACTGCCAAATGGCCTGCCTAATTGCATGCCTGCTTATTGCCTGCCTGCCTAATTGCCTGCCTAATTGCCTGCCTGCCTAATTGCCTGCCTAATTGCCTGCCTAATTGCCTGCCTGTCTAAATGCCTGCCTAATTGCCCGCTTAATTGCCTGTCAAATTGCCTGCCTGATTAACTGCCATATTGCCTGTCTAATTGTCTGCTGATTGTATGCCTTATTAACTGCCTAATTGCCTGCCTAATTAACTGCCTAATTGTCTGCCTAATTGCCTTCCTAATTGCCTGCCTAATTAACTTTCTAATTGCCTGCCTTAATGCCTGCCTAATTGCTTACCTAATTGCCTGCCTAATTGCCTGCCTATTTGCCTGCCTGTCTAAATGCCTGCCTTATTGTCTGCCTAATTGCCTGCTAAATTGCCTGCCAAATTGCCTGCCTAATTGCCTGCCTAATTAGCTGCCTAATTGCCTGCCTTATTGCCTGCCTAATTGCCTTCCTAATTGCCTGCCTAATTGCCTGCCTGCCTATTTGCCTGCCTGCCTATTTGCCTGCCTATTTGCCTGCCTAATTAACTACCTAACTGCCTGCCTTATTGCCTGCTCAATTGCCTACCTAATTGCCTGCCTAATTGCCTGCCTGCCTAATTGCCTGCCTATTTGCCTGCCTGTCTAAATGCCTGCCTTATTGTCTGCCTAATTGCCTGCCTAATAAACTGCCTAATTGCTTTCTTAATTAACTGCCTAATTGCCTGCCTAATTGCTTGCATTATTGCCTGCCTAATTGCTTGCATTATTGCCTGCCTAATTGCCTGCCTAATTGCCTGCCTAATTAACCGCCTAATAACCTGCTTAATTAACTGCCTAATTAACTGCCTTATTGCCTGCCTAATTGCCTATCTAATTGCCTGCCTAATTGTATGCATAATTAACTGCCTAATTGCTTGCTTAATTACCTGCCTAATTACCTGCCTAATTAGTGCCTAATTAACTGCCTAATTGCCTGCTTAATTGCTTGCTAAATTAACTGCCTAATTGCCCGCTTAATTGCCTGCCTAATTAACTGCCTTATTGCCTGTCTAATTGCCTGCCTAATTGTATGCCTAATTAACTGCCTAATTGCCTGCCTAATTAACTGCCTAATTGCCTGCCTTATTAACTGCCTAATTAACTGCATAATTGCCTGCCTAATTGCATGCCTGCCTAATAACCTGCCTGCTTATTGCCTGCCTAATTGCCTGCCTGCCTAATTGCCTGCCTAATTGCCTGCCTGCCTAATTGCCTTCCTGTCTTAATTCCAGCCTTATTGCCAGCCAAATTGCCTGCCTAATAAACTGCCTAATTGCCTTCCTAAAAACTGCCTAATTGCCTGCCATATTGCCTGCCTAATTGCTTGCCTAATTGCCTGCCTAATTACCTGCCTAATTGCCTGCCTAATTGCTTCCCTAATTGCCTGCCTAATTACCTGCCTAATTGCCTGCCTAATTGCCTGCCTAATTGCTTCCCTAATTGCCTGCCTAATTAACTGCCTAATTGCCTGCCTAATTAACTGCCTAATTGCCTGCCAAATTGCCTGCCTTATTGCCTGCCTGCCTAATTGCCTGCCTATTTGCCTGACTGTCTAAATGCCTGCCCTATTGTCTGCCTAATTGCCTGCCTAATAAACTGCCTAATTGCTTTCCTAATAAACTGCCTAATTGCCTGCCTAATTGCTTGCCTTATTGCCTGCCTAATTGCCTGCCTATCTGCCTGCCTAATTGCCCGCATAATAAACTCCTTAATTACCTGCCTAATTAACTGCCTTATTGCCTACCTAATTGTATGCATAATTAACTGCCTAATTAGCTGCTTAATTAAATGCCTAATTGCCTGCCTAATTAAGTGCCTAATTAACTGCTAATTGCCTGCTTAATTGCTTGCCTAATAAACTGCCTAATTGCCCGCTTAATTGACTGCCTAATTAACTGCCTTATTGCCTGTCTAATTGCCTGACTTATTGTATGACTAATTAACTGCCTAATTGCCTGCCTAATTAACTGCTTAATTGCCTTTCTAAAAACTGCCTTATTGCATGCCTGCCTAATTGCTTGCCTAATTGCGTGCCTTATTGCCTGCCTAATTGCCTGCCTAATTGCCTGCCTAATTAACTGCCTTATTGCCTGCATAATTGCCTATCTAATTGCCTGCGTAATTGTATGCCTAATCAACTGCCTAATTGCCTGCCTAATTTACTGCCTAATTGCCCGCTTAATTGCCTGCCTAATTGCCTGCCTAATTAACTGCCATATTGCCTGTCTAATTGCCTGCCTAATAGTATGCCTTTTTTTAACTGCCTAATTGCCTGCCTAATTAACTGCCTAATTAACTGCCTAATTGCCTGCCTAATTAACTGCCTAATTGCCTGCCTAATTGCCTGCCTAATTAACTTTCTAATTGCCTGCCTTAATGCCTGCCTAATTGCCTACCTAATTGCCTGCCTAATTGCCTGCCTAATTGCCTGCCTATTTGCCTGCCTGTCTAAATGCCTGCCTTATTGTCTGCATAATTGCCTGCCTAATTGCCTGCCTAATTGCCTGCATAATTGCCTGCCTAATTAGCTGCCTAATTGCCTGCCTTATTGCCTGCCTAACTGCCTTCTAATTGCCTGCCTAATTGCCTGCCTGCCTATTTGCCTGCCTAATTAACTGCCTAATTGCCTGTCTAATTGCCTGCCTAATGAACTGCCTAATTAACTGCCTTATTGCCTTGCTAATTAACTGCCTAACTGCCTGCCTAATTGCCTGCCTAATTAACAGCCTAATTTCCTGCCTAATTTAGTGCCTAATTAACTGCCTAATTGCCTGCCTAATTGACTGCCTAATTGCCTACCTAATTAGCTGCCTAATTGCCTGCCTTATTGCCTGCTTAATTGCCTTCCTAATTGCCTGCCTAATTGCCTACCTGCCTAATTGCCTGCCTATTTGCCTGCCTGTCTAAATGCCTGCCCTATTGTCTGCCTAATTGCCTGCCTAATAAACTGCCTAATTGCCTTCCTAATAAACTGCCTAATTGCCTGCTTAATTGCTTGCCTAATTGCCTGCCTAATTAACTGCCTTACTGCCTGCCTTATTGCCTATCTAATTGCCTCCCTTATTGTATAACTAATTAACTACCTAACTGCCTGCCTAATTAACTGCCTAATTGCCTGCCTAATTAAATGCCTAATATACTGGCTAATTGCCTGTTTTATTAACTGCCTAATTGCCTGCCTAATTGTTTGCCTGTCTAATAGTCTGCCTAATGTCCTGCCTAAGTGCCTGCCTAATTAACTGCCTAATTGCCTGCCTAATAAACTGCCTAATTACCTGCGTAATTATCTGCCTAATTGTCTGCCTAAATGCCTGCCTTATTGCCTGCCTAATTGCCTGCCTAATTACCTGCCTAATTGCCTGTCTAATTGCCTGCCTAATTGCCTGCCAAATTGCCTGCCTGTCTAAATGCCTGCCTTATTGCCAGCCTAATTGCCTGTTTAATAAACTGCCTAATTGCCTGCCTAATTAAGTGCCTAATTGCCTGCCTTATTAACTGCTTAATTGCCTGCCTAATTGTTTGCCTGTCTAAAAGTCTGCCTAATTTCTTCCCTAATTGCCTGCCTAATTAACTGCCTTATTGCTTGTCTAATTAAATGCCTAATTGCCTGCCTAATTAACTGCCTAATTTCCTGCCTTATTACTGCCTTATTAACTGCCTAATTGCCTGCCTAATTGCCTGCCTGCCTAATAACCTGCCTGCTTATTGCCTGCCTAATTGCCTGCCTAATTGCCTTCCTAATTGCCTGCCTGCCTAATTGCCTGCCTGTCTTAATTCCAGCCTTATTGCCAGCCAAATTGCCTGCCTAATAAACTGCCTAATTGCCTTCCTAAAAATCTGCCTAATTGCCTGCCATATTGCCTGCCTAATTGCCTGCCTAATTGCCTGCCTAATTACCTGCCTAATTGCCTGTCTAATTGCCTGCCTAATTGCCTGCCAAATTGCCTGCCTGTCTAAATGCCTGCCTTATTGCCAGCCTAATTGCCTGTTTAGTAAACTGCCTAATTGCCTGCCTAATTAAGTGCCTAATTGCCTGCCTTATTAACTGCTTAATTGCCTGCATAATTGTTTGCCTGTCTAAAAGTCTGCCTAATTGCTTACCCAATTGCCTGCCTAATTAACTGCCTTATTGCTTGCCTAATTAAATGCCTAATTGCCTGCCTAATTGCCTGCTTAATTGCCTGCCTGCCTAATTGCCTGCCTAATTGCCTGCCAAATTGCCTGCCTGTCTATATGCCTGCCTTATTGCCAGCCTAATTGCCTGCCTAATAAACTGCCTAATTGCTTGCCTAATTAAGTGCCTAATTAACTGCCTAATTGCCTGCCTTATTATTTGCTTAATTGCCTGCCTAATTGTTTGCCTGTCTAAAAGTCTGCCTAATTGCCTGCCTAAGTGTCTGCCTAATTAACTGCCTAATTGCCTGCCTAATAAACTGGCTAATTACCTGCGTAATTATCTGCCTAATAAACTGCCTAATTACCTGCCAAATTGCCTGCCTAATTCCCTGCCTAAATAAATGCGTAATTGCCTGCCTAATTAACTGCCTAATTGTCTAGCTTATTGCCTGCCTAATTGTATGCCTTATTAACTGCCTAATTGCCTGCCTAATTAACTGCCTAATTGTTAGCAAATTGCCTGCCTAATTGCCTGCCTAATTACCTGCCTTATTACCTGCCTAATTGATTGCCTAATTGTTTGCCTGTCGAATAGCCTGCCTAATTGCCTGCCTTATTAACTGCTTAATTGCCTGCCTAATTGTTTGCCTGTCTAAAAGTCTGTCTAATTGCCTGCCTAAGTGCCTTTCTAAAAACTGCCTAATTGCCTTTCTAAAAACTGTCTAATTACCTGCCTGCCTAATTGCCTGCCTATTTGCATGCCTTATTGCCTGCCTAATTGCCTTATTTATTTCCTGCCTAATTACCGGCCTAATTGCCTGTCCAATTGCCTGCCTAATTGCCTGCCTAATTAACTGCCTTATTGCCTGCCTAATTGCCTATCAAATTGCCTGCGTAATTGTATGCCTAATTTATTGCTTAATTGCCTGCCTAATTTACTGCCTAATTGCCCGCTTAATTGCCTGCCTAATTGCCTGCGTAATTAACTGCCATATTGCCTGTCTAATTGCCTGCCTAATTGTATGCCTTATTAACTGCCAAATTACCTGCCTAATTAACTCCCTAAATAACTTTCTAATTGCCTGCCTAATTGCCTGCCTAATTGCCTGCCATAATGCCTGCCTAATTGCCTACCTAATTGCCTGCCTAATTGCCTGCCTATTTGCCTGCCTGTCTAAATGCCTGCCTTATTGTCTGCCTAATTGCCTGCCTAATAAACTGCCTAATTGCTTGCCTAATTGCTTGCCTAATTAACTGCCAAATTGCCTGCCTAATTAACTGCCCAATTGCCTGCCTTATTAACTGCTTAATTGCCTGCCTAATTAACTGCCTATTTGCCTGCCTAATTGCCTGCCTTATTGCTTGCCTAATTAACTGCCCAAATGCCTGCCTTATTGCCTGCCTAATTGCCTGCCTAATTGCCTGCCTAATAAACTGCCTAATTGCCTTTCTAAAAACTGCCTAATTGCCTGCCTGCCTAATTGCCTGCCTATTTGCGTGCCCTATTGCCTGCCTAATTGCCTGCCTAATTGCCTTATTTATTTCCTGCCTAATTACCTGCCTAATTGCCTGTCTAATTGCCTACCTGATTGCCTGCCTAATTAACTGCCTTATTGCCTGCCTAATTGACTATCTAATTGCCTGTGCAATTGTATGCCTTATTACTGCATAATTGCCTGCCTAATTTACCGCCTAATTGCCCGCTTAATTGCCTGCCTAATTGCCTGCCTAATTAACTGCCATATTGCCTGTCTAATTGCCTGCCTAATTGTATGCCTTATTAACTGCCTAATTGCCCGCCTAATTAACTGCCTAATTGCCCGCTTAATTGCCTGCCTAATTGCCTGCCTAATTAACTGCCTTATTGCCTGCCTAATTGCCTGTCTAATTAACTGCCTTTTGCCTGCCTAATTGCCTATCTAAATGCCTGCCTAATTGTATGCCTAATTAACTGCCTAATTGACCGCTTAATTAACTGCTTTATTTCCTGCCTAATTGCCTGCCTTATTGCTTGCCTAATTAACTGCCCAATTGCCTGCCTCATTGCCTGCCTAATTGCCTGCCTAATTGCCTGCCTAATAAACTGCCTAATTGCCTTTCTAAAAACTGCCTAATTGCCTGCCTATTTGCGTGCCTTTTTGCCTGCCTAATTGCCTGCCTAATTGCCTTATTTATTTCCTGCCTAATTACCTGCCTAATTGCCTGTCTAATTGCCTGCCTGATTGCCTGCCTAATTAACTGCCTTATTGCCTGCCTAATTGCCTATCTAATTGCCTGCGTAATTGTATGCCTTATTAACTGCATAATTACTTGCCTAATTAACTACCTAATTGCCCGCTAAATTTCCTGCCTAATTGCCGCCCTAATTAACTGCCTAATTGCCTGCCTTATTAATTGCCTAAATGCCTGCCTAATTAACTGCCTAATTGCCTGCCTAATTAACTGCCTAATTAACTGCCTAATTGCCTGCCTTATTAACTGCTTAATTGCGTGCCTAATTGTTTGCCTGTCTAAAAGTCTGCCTAATTGCCTGCCTAAGTGCCATTCTAAAAACTGCCTAATTGCCTTTTTAAAACTGCCTAATTTCCTGCCTGCCTAATTGCCTGCCTATTTGCGTGCCTTATTGCCTGCCTAATTGCCTTATTTATTTCCTGCCTAATTACCTGCCTAATTGCCTGTTCAATTGCCTGCCTAATTGCCTGCCTAATTAACTGCCTTATTGCCTGCCTAATTGCCTATCAAATTACCTGCGTAATTGTATGCCTAATTTATTGCTTAATTGCCTGCCTAATTTACTGCCTAATTGCCCGCTTAATTGCCTGCCTAATTGCCTGCCTAATTAACTGCCATATTGCCTGTCTAATTGCCTGCCTAATTGTATGCCTTATTAACTGCCAAATTGCCTGCCTAATTAACTCCCTAAATAACTTTCTAATTGCCTGCCTAATTGCCTGCCTAAATAACTTTCTAATTGCCTGCCTTAATGCCTGCCTAATTGCCTACCTAATTGCCTGCCTAATTGCCTGCCTATTTGCCTGTCTGTCTAAATGCCTGCCTTATTGTCTGCCTTATTGCCTGCCTAATAAACTGCCTAATTGCCTGCCTAATTGCTTGCCTAATTAACTGCCTAATTGCCTGCCTAATTAACTGCCCAATTGCCTGCCTTATTAACTGCTAAATTGCCTGCCTAATTAACTGCCTAATTGCCTGCCTAATTGCCTGCCTTATTGCTTGCCTAATTAACTGCCCAAATGCCTGTCTTATTGCCTGCCTAATTGCCTGCCTAATAAACTGCCTAATTGCCTTTCTAAAAACTGCCTAAATCCTGCCTGCCTAATTGCCTGCCTATTTGCGTGCCTTATTGCCCGTGCCTTATTGCCTTCCTAATTGCCTTATTTATTTCCTGCCTAATTACCTGCCTAATTGCCTGTCTAATTGCCTACCTGATTGCCTGCCTAATTAACTGCCTTATTGCCTGCCTAATTGCCTATCTAATTGCCTGTGTAATTGTATGCCTTATTACTGCATAATTGCCTGCCTAATTTACTGCCTAATTGCCCGCTTAATTGCCTGCCTAATTGCCTGCCTAATTAACTGCCATATTGCCTGTCTAATTGCCTGCCTAATTGTATGCCTTATTAACTGCCTAATTGCCCGCCTAATTAACTGCCTAATTGCCGCTTAATTGCCTGCCTAATTGGCCTGCCTAATTCACTGCCTTATTGCCTGCCTAATTGCCTGTCTAATTAACTTACTATTGCCTGCCTAATTGCCTATCTAAATGCCTGCCTAATTGTATGCCTAATTAACTGCCTAATTGACCGCTTAATTGCCTGCCTAATTGCCTCCTTAATTAACTGCTTTATTGCCTGCCTTATTGCCTGCCTGATTGTATGCCTAATTAACTGCCTAATTGCCTGACTAAATAACTGCCTAATTGCCTGTCTAATTAACTGCCCTAATTAACTGCCTAATTGCCTGCCTAATTAACTGCCAAATGGCCTGCCTAATTGCCTGCCTGCTTATTGCCTGCCTGTCTAATTGCCTACCTGATTGCCTGCCTAATTAACTGCCTTATTGCCTGCCTAATTGCCTATCTAATTGCCTGTGTAATTGTATGCCTTATTACTGCATAATTGCCTGCCTAATTTACTGCCTAATTGCCCGCTTAATTGCCTGCCTAAGTGCCTGCCTAATTAACTGCCATATTGCCTGTCTAATTGCCTGCCTAATTGTATGCCTATTAACTGCCTAATTGCCCGCCTAATTAACTGCCTAATTGCGCTAATTGCGCTTAATTGCCTGCCTAATTGCCTGCCTAATTCACTGCCTTATTGCCTGCCTAATTTGCTCTAATTGCCTATCTAATTGACTGCCTAATCTGCTAATTGCCTAATTAACTGCCTAATTGACCGCCTAATTAACTGCCTAATTGACCTAATTGCCTCCTTAATTAACTGCTTTATTGCCTGCCTTATTGCCTGCCTGATTGTATGCCTAATTAACTGCCTAATTGCCTGACTAAATAACTGCCTAATTGCCTGTCTAATAACTGCCTAATTAACTGCCTAATTGCCTGCCTAATTAACTGCCAAATGGCCTGCCTAATTGCCTGCCTGCTTATTGCCTGCCTGCCTAATTGCTTGCCTGCCTAATTGCCTGCCTAATCTGCCTGCCTTATTGCCTGCCTAATTGCCTGCCTAATTGCCTGCCTGTCTAAATGCCTAGGCCCGCTTAATTGCCCGCCTTAATTGCCTGCCTAATTGAACTGCCATATTGCATGTCTAATTGCCTGCTGATTGTATGCCTTATTAACTGCCTAATTGCCTGCCTAATTAACTGCCCAATTGTCTGCCTAATTGCCTTCCTAATTGCCTGCCTAATTAACTTTCTAATTGCCTGCCTTAATGCCTGCCTAATTGCTTACCTAATTGCCTGCCTAATTGCCTGCCTAATTGCCTTATTTATTTCCTGCCTAATTACCTGCTAATTGCCTGTCTAATTGCCTGCCTGATTGCCTGCCTAATTAACTGCCTTATTGCCTGCCTAATTGCCTATCTAATTGCCTGCGTAATTGTATGCCTTATTAACTGCATAATTACTTGCCTAATTAACTACCTAATTGCCCGCTAAATTTCCTGCCTAATTGCCGCCCTAATTAACTGCCTAATTGCCTGCCTTATTAATTGCCTAAATGCCTGCCTAATTAACTGACTAATTGCCTGCCTAATTAACTGCCTAATTAACTGCCTAATTGCCTGCCTTATTAACTGCTTAATTGCCTGCCTAATTGTTTGCCTGTCTAAAAGTCTGCCTAATTGCCTGCCTAAGTGCCTTTCTAAAAACTGCCTAATTGCCTTTCTAAACTGCCTAATTTCCTGCCTGCCTAATTGCCTGCCTATTTGCGTGCCTTATTGCCTGCCTAATTGCCTTATTTATTTCCTGCCTAATTACCTGCCTAATTGCCTGTCCAATTGCCTGCCTAATTGCCTGCCTAATTAACTGCCTTATTGCCTGCCTAATTGCCTATCAAATTGCCTGCGTAATTGTATGCCTAATTTATTGCTTAATTGCCTGCCTAATTTACTGCCTAATTGCCCGCTTAATTGCCTGCCTGATTGCCTGCCTAATTAACTGCCATATTGCCTGTCTAATTGCCTGCCTAATTGTATGCCTTATTAACTGCCAAATTGCCTGCCTAATTAACTCCCTAAATAACTTTCTAATTGCCTGCCTAATTGCCTGCCTAAATAACTTTCTAATTGCCTGCCTTAATGCCTGCCTAATTGCCTACCTAATTGCCTGCCTAATTGCCTGCCTATTTGCCTGCCTGTCCTAAATGCCTGCCTTATTGTCTGCCTTATTGCCTGCCTAATAAACTGCCTAATTGCCTGCCTAATGCTTGCCTAATTAACTGCCTAATTGCCTGCCTAATTAACTGCCAATTGCCTGCCTTATTAACTGCTTAATTGCCTGCCTAATTAACTGCCTAATTGCCTGCCTAATTGCCTGCCTTATTGCTTGCCTATTTAACTGCCCAAATGCCTGCCTTATTGCCTGCCTAATTGCCTGCCTAATAAACTGCCTAATTGCCTTTCTAAAAACTGCCTAAATCTGCCTGCCTAATTGCCTGCCCTATTTGCGTGCCTTATTGCCTGCCTAATTGCCTTATTTATTTCCTGCCTAATTACCTGCCTAATTGCCTGTCTAATTGCCTACCTGATTGCCTGCCTAATTAACTGCCTTATTGCCTGCCTAATTGCCTATCTAATTGCCTGTGTAATTGTATGCCTTATTACTGCATAATTGCCTGCCTAATTTACTGCCTAATTGCCCGCTTAATTGCCTGCCTAATTGCCTGCCTAATTAACTGCCATATTGCCTGTCTAATTGCATTGCCTGCCTAATTGTATGCCTTATTAACTGCCTAATTGCCCGCCTAATTAACTGCCTAATTGCCCGCTTAATTGCCTGCCTAATTGCCTGCCCTAATTCACTGCCTTATTGCCTGCCTAATTGCCTGTCTAATTAACCTACTATTGCCTGCCTAATTGCCTATCTAAATGCCTGCCTAATTGTATGCCTAATTAACTGCCTAATTGACCGCTTAATTGCCTGCCTAATTGCCTCCTTAATTAACTGCTTTATTGCCTGCCTTATTGCCTGCCTGATTGTATGCCTAATTAACTGCCTAATTGCCTGACTAAATAACTGCCTAATTGCCTGTCTAATTAACTGCCTAATTAACTGCCTAATTGCCTGCCTAATTAACTGCCAAATGGCCTGCCTAATTGCCTGCCTGCTTATTGCCTGCCTGCCTAATTGCCTGCCTGCCTAATTGCCTGCCTAATTGCCTGCCTTATTGCCTGCCTAATTGCCTGCCTAATTGCCTGCCTGTCTAAATGCCTGCCTAATTGCCCGCTTAATTGCCTGCCTAATTGCCTGCCTAATTAACTGCCATATTGCATGTCTAATTGCCTGCTGATTGTATGCCTTATTAACTGCCTAATTGCCTGCCTAATTAACTGCCCAATTGTCTGCCTAATTGCCTTCCTAATTGCCTGCCTAATTAACTTTCTAATTGCCTGCCTTAATGCCTGCCTAATTGCTTACCTAATTGCCTGCCTAATTGCCTGCTATTTGCCTGCCTGTCTAAATGCCTGCCTTATTGTCTGCCTAATTGCCTGCTAAATTGCCTGCCAAATTGCCTGCCTAATTGCCTGCCTAATTATCTGCCTAATTGCCTGCCTTATTGCCTGCCTAATTGCCTTCCTAATTGCCTGCCTAATTGCCTGCCTGCCTATTTGCCTGCCTATTTGCCTGTTTAATTAACTACCTAATTGCCTGCCTTATTGCTTGCTCATTTGCCTACCTAATTGCCTGCCTAATTGCCTGCCTTCCTAATTGCCTGCCTATTTGCCTGCCTGTCTAAATGCCTGCCTTATTGTCTGCCTAATTGCCTGCCTAATAAACTGCCTAATTGCTTTCTTAATTAACTGCCTAATTGCCTGCCTAATTGCTTGCCTTATTGCCTGCCTAATTGCCTGCCTAATTGCCTGCCTAATTAACCGCCTAATAACCTGCTTAATTAACTGCCTAATTAACTGCCTTATTGCCTGTCTAATTGCCTATCTAATTGCCTGCCAAATTGTATGCATAATTAACTGCCTAATTGCTTGCTTAATTACCTGCCTAATTGCCTGCCTAATTAGTGCCTAATTAACTGCCTAATTGCCTGCTTAATTGCTTGCCTAATTAACTGCCTAATTGCCCGCTTAATTGCTGCCTAATTAACTGCCTTATTGCCTGTCTAATTGCCTGCCTAATTGTATGCCTAATTAACTGCCTAATTGCCTGCCTAATTAACTGCCTAATTGCCTGCCTTATGAACTGCCTAATTAACTGCATAATTGCCTGCCTAATTGCATGCCTGCCTAATAACCTGCCTGCTAATTGCCTGCCTAATTGCCTGCCTGCCTAATTGCCTGCCTAATTGCCTGCCTGCCTAATTGCCTGCCTGCCTAATTGCCTTCCTGTCTTAATTCCAGCCTTATTGCCAGCCAAATTGCCTGCCTAATAAACTGCCTAATTGCCTTCCTAAAAACTGCCTAATTGCCTGCCATATTGCCTGCCTAATTGCTTGCCTAATTGCCTGCCTAATTAACTGCCTAATTGCCTGCCTAATTGCCTGCCTAATTGCTTCCCTAATTGCCTGCCTAATTAACTGCCTTATTGCTTGCCTAATTAAATGCCTAATTGCCTGCCTAATTGCCTGCCTAATTGCCTGCCTGCCTAATTGCCTGCCTAATTGCCTGCCAAATTACCTGCCTGTCTAAATGCCTGCCTTATTGCCAGCCTAATTGCCTGCCTAATAAACTGCCTAATTGCCTGCCTTATTAACTGCTTAATTGCCTGCCCTAATTGTTTGCCTATCTAAAAGTCTGCCTAATTGCCTGCCTAAGTGCCTGCCTAATTTACTGCCTTATTGCCTGCCTAATGAACTGCTTAATTAATTGCTTAATTATGTGCCTAATAACTGCCTAATAACTGCCAAATTTCCTGCCTAATTGCCTGCCTAATTACCTGCCTTATTGCCTGCCTATTAAGTGCCTAATTAACTGGCTAATTGCCTGCCTAATTGCCTGCCTGCCTAATTGCCTGCCTAATTGCCTGCCAAATTACCTGCCTGTCTAAATGCCTGCCTTATTGTCTGCCTAATTGCCTGCTAAATTGCCTGCCAAATTCTGCCTAATTGCCTGCCTAATTAGCTGCCTAATTGCCTGCCTTATTGCCTGCCTAATTGCCTTCCTAATTGCCTGCCTAATTGCCTGCCTGCCTATTTGCCTGCCTGCCTATTTGCCTGCCTATTTGCCTGCCTAATTAACTACCTAATTGCCTGCCTTATTGCTGCTCAATTGCCTACCTAATTGCCTGCCTAATTGCCTGCCTGCCTAATTGCCTGCCTATTTGCCTGCCTGTCTAAATGCCTGCCTTATTGTCTGCCTAATTGCCTGCCTAATAAACTGCCTAATTGCTTTCTTAATTAACTGCCTAATTGCCTGCCTAATTGCTTGCATTATTGCCTGCCTAATTGCTTGCATTATTGCCTGCCTAATTGCCTGCCTAATTGCCTGCCTAATTAACCGCCTAATAACCTGCTTAATTAACTTCCTAATTAACTGCCTTATTGCCTGCCTAATTGCCTATCTAATTGCCTGCCTAATTGTATGCATAATTAACTGCCTAATTGCTTGCTTAATTACCTGCCTAATTGCCTGCCTAATTAGTGCCTAATTAACTGCCTAATTGCCTGCTTAATTGCTTGCCTAATTAACTGCCTAATTGCCCGCTTAATTGCCTGCCTAATTAACTGCCTTATTGCCTGTCTAATTGCCTGCCTAATTGTATGCCTAATTAACTGCCTAATTGCCTGCCTAATTAACTGCCTAATTGCCTGCCTTATTAACTGCCTAATTAACTGCATAATTGCCTGCCTAATTGCATGCCTGCCTAATAACCTGCCTGCTTATTGCCTGCCTAATTGCCTGCCTGCCTAATTGCCTGCCTAATTGCCTGCCTGCCTAATTGCCTTCCTGTCTTAATTCCAGCCTTATTGCCAGCCAAATTGCCTGCCTAATAAACTGCCTAATTGCCTTCCTAAAAACTGCCTAATTGCCTGCCATATTGCCTGCCTAATTGCTTGCCTAATTGCCTGCCTAATTACCTGCCTAATTGCCTGCCTAATTGCTTCCCTAATTGCCTGCCTAATTACCTGCCTAATTGATGCCTTATTGCCTGCCTAATTGCTTCCCTAATTGCCTGCCTAATTAACTGCCTAATTGCCTGCCTAATTAACTGCCTAATTGCCTGCCAAATTGCCTGCCTTATTGCCTGCCTGCCTAATTGCCTGCCTATTTGCCTGCCTGTCTAAATGCCTCCCTATTGTCTGCCTAATTGCCTGCCTAATAAACTGCCTAATTGCTTTCCTAATAAACTGCCTAATTGCCTGCCTAATTGCTTGCCTTATTGCCTGCCCAATTGCCTGCCTAATTGCCTGCCTAATTGCCCGCATAATAAACTCCTTAATTACCTGCCTAATTAACTGCCTTATTGCCTGCCTAATTGCCTATCTAATTGCCTGCCTAATTGTATGCATAATTAACTGCCTAATTAGCTGCTTAATTAAATGCCTAATTGCCTGCCTAATTAAGTGCCTAATTAACTGCTTATTGCCTGCTTAATTGCTTGCCTAATAAACTGCCTAATTGCCCGCTTAATTGACTGCCTAATTAACTGCCTTATTGCCTGTCTAATTGCCTGACTTATTGTATGACTAATTAACTGCCTAATTGCCTGCCTAATTAACTGCCTAATTGCCTTTCTAAAAACTGCCTTATTGCATGCCTGCCTCATTGCTTGCCTAATTGCGTGCCTTATTGCCTGCCTAATTGCCTGCATAATTAACTGCCTTATTGCCTGCATAATTGCCTATCTAATTGCCTGCGTAATTGTATGCCTAATCAACTGCCTAATTGCCTGCCTAATTTACTGCCTAATTGCCCGCTTAATTGCCTGCCTAATTGCCTGCCTAATTAACTGCCATATTGCCTGTCTAATTGCCTGCCTAATAGTATGCCTTTTTTTAACTGCCTAATTGCCTGCCTAATTAACTGCCTAATTGCCTGCCTAATTAACTGCCTAATTGCCTGCCTAATTGCCTGCCTAATTAACTTTCTAATTGCCTGCCTTAATGCCTGCCTAATTGCCTACCTTATTGCCTGCCTAATTGCCTGCCTAATTGCCTGCCTATTTGCCTGCCTGTCTAAATGCCTGCCTTATTGTCTGCATAATTGCCTGCCTAATTGCCTGCCTAATTGCCTGCATAATTGCCTGCCTAATTAGCTGCCTAATTGCCTGCCTTATTGCCTGCCTAACTGCCTTCTAATTGCCTGCCTAATTGCCTGCCTGCCTATTTGCCTGCCTATTTGCCTGCCTAATTAACTGCCTAATTACCTGCCTAATTGCCTGTCTAATTGCCTGCCTAATGAACTGCCTAAGTAACTGCCTTATTGCCTTGCTAATTAACTGCCTAACTGCCTGCCTAATTGCCTGCCTAATTAACAGCCTAATTGCCTGCCTAATTTAGTGCCTAATTAACTGCCTAATTGCCTGCCTAATTGACTGCCAAATTGCCTGCCTAATTAGCTGCCTAATTGCCTGCCTTATTGCCTGCTTAATTGCCTTCCTAATTGCCTGCCTGCCTAATTGCCTGCCTATTTGCCTGCCTGTCTAAATGTCTGCCATATTGTCTGCCTAATTGCCTGCCTAATAAACTGCCTAATTGCCTTCCTAATAAACTGCCTAATTGCCTGCTTAATTGCTTGCCTAATTGCCTGCCTAATTAACTGCCTTACTGCCTGCCTTATTGCCTATCTAATTGCCTCCCTTATTGTATAACTAATTAACTACCTAACTGCCTGCCTAATTAACTGCCTCATTGCCTGCCTAATTAACTGCCTAATTAACTGCCTAATTGCCTGCCTTATTAACTGCTTAATTGCCTGCCTAATTGTTTGCCTGTCTAAAAGTCTGCCTAATTGCCTGCCTAAGTGCCTTTCTAAAAACTGCCTAATTGCCTTTCTAAAACTGCCTAATTGCCTGCCTGCCTAATTGCCTGCCTATTTGCGTGCCTTATTGCCTGCCTAATTGCCTTATTTATTTCCTGCCTAATTACCTACCTAATTGCCTGTCCAATTGCCTGCCTAATTGCCTGCCTAATTAACTGTCTTTTTGCCTGCCTAATTGCCTATCAAATTGCCTGCGTAATTGTATGCCTAATTTATTGCTTAATTGCCTGCCTAATTTACTTCCTAATTGCCCGCTTAATTGCCTGCCTAATTGCCTGCCTAATTAACTGCCATATTGCCTGTCTAATTGCCTGCCTAATTGTATGCCTTATTAACTGCCAAATTGCCTGCCTAATTAACTCCCTAAATAACTTTCTAATTGCCTGCCTAATTGCCTGCCTAAATAAATTTCTAATTGCCTGCCTTAATGCCTGCCTATTTGCCTGCCTATTTGCCTGCCTGTCTAAATGCCTGCCTTATTGTCTGCCTAATTGCCTGCCTAATAAACTGCCTAATTGCCTGCCTAATTGCTTGCCTAATTAACTGCCTAATTGCCTGCCTAATTAACTGCCCAATTGCCTGCCTTATTAACTGCTTAATTGCCTGCCTAATTAACTGCCTAATTGCCTGCCTAATTGCCTGCCTTATTGCTTGCCTAATTAACTGCCCAAATACCTGCCTTATTGCCTGCCTAATTGCCTGCCTAATTGCCTGCCTAATAAACTGCCTAATTGCCTTTCTAAAAACTGCCTAAATCCTGCCTGCCTAATTGCCTGCCTATTTGCGTGCCTTATTGCCTGCCTAATTGCCTTATTTATTTCCTGCCTAATTACCTGCCTAATTGCCTGTCTAATTGCCTACCTGATTGCCTGCCTAATTAACTGCCTTATTGCCTGCCTAATTGCCTATCTAATTGCCTGTGTAATTGTATGCCTTATTACTGCATAATTGCCTGCCTAATTTACTGCCTAATTGCCCGCTTAATTGCCTGCCTAATTAACTGCCATATTGCCTGTCTAATTGCCTGCCATATTGTATGCCTTATTAACTGCCTAATTGCCCGCCTAATTAACTGCCTAATTGCCTGTCTAATTAACTGCCTATTGCCTGCCTAATTGCTTACCTAAATGCCTGCCTAATTGTATGCCTAATTAACTGCCTAATTGACCGCTTAATTGCCTGCCTAATTGCCTCCTTAATTAACTGCTTTATTGCCTGCCTTATTGCCTGCCTGATTGTATGCCTAATTAACTGCCTAATTGCCTGACTAAATAACTGCCTAATTGCCTGTCTAATTAACTGCCTAATTAACTGCCTAATTGCCTGCCTAATTAACTGCCAAATGGCCTGCCTAATTGCCTGCCTGCCTAATTGCCTGCCTAATTGCCTGCCTGCCTAATTGCCTGCCTAATTGCCTGCCTAATTGCCTGCCTGTCTAAATGCCTGCCTAATTGCCCGCTTAATTGCCTGTCTAATTGCCTGCCTGATTAACTGCCATATTGCCTGTCTAATTGTCTGCTGATTGTATGCCTTATTAACTGCCTAATTGCCTGCCTAATTAACTGCCTAATTGTCTGCCTAATTGCCTTCCTAATTGCCTGCCTAATTAACTTTCTAATTGCCTGCCTTAATGCCTGCCTAATTGCTTACCTAATTGCCTGCCTAATTGCCTGCCTATTTGCCTGCCTGTCTAAATGCCTGCCTTATTGTCTGCCTAATTGCCTGCTAAATTGCCTGCCAAATTGCCTGCCTAATTGCCTGCCTAATTAGCTGCCTAATTGCCTGCCTTATTGCCTGCCTAATTGCCTTCCTAATTGCCTGCCTAATTGCCTGCCTGCCTATTTGCCTGCCTGCCTATTTGCCTGCCTATTTGCCTGCCTAATTAACTACCTAACTGCCTGCCTTATTGCCTGCTCAATTGCCTACCTAATTGCCTGCCTAATTGCCTGCCTGCCTAATTGCCTGCCTATTTGCCTGCCTGTCTAAATGCCTGCCTTATTGTCTGCCTAATTGCCTGCCTAATAAACTGCCTAATTGCTTTCTTAATTAACTGCCTAATTGCCTGCCTAATTGCTTGCATTATTGCCTGCCTAATTGCTTGCATTATTGCCTGCCTAATTGCCTGCCTAATTGCCTGCCTAATTAACCGCCTAATAACCTGCTTAATTAACTGCCTAATTAACTGCCTTATTGCCTGCCTAATTGCCTATCTAATTGCCTGCCTAATTGTATGCATAATTAACTGCCTAATTGCTTGCTTAATTACCTGCCTAATTACCTGCCTAATTAGTGCCTAATTAACTGCCTAATTGCCTGCTTAATTGCTTGCTAAATTAACTGCCTAATTGCCCGCTTAATTGCCTGCCTAATTAACTGCCTTATTGCCTGTCTAATTGCCTGCCTAATTGTATGCCTAATTAACTGCCTAATTGCCTGCCTAATTAACTGCCTAATTGCCTGCCTTATTAACTGCCTAATTAACTGCATAATTGCCTGCCTAATTGCATGCCTGCCTAATAACCTGCCTGCTTATTGCCTGCCTAATTGCCTGCCTGCCTAATTGCCTGCCTAATTGCCTGCCTGCCTAATTGCCTTCCTGTCTTAATTCCAGCCTTATTGCCAGCCAAATTGCCTGCCTAATAAACTGCCTAATTGCCTTCCTAAAAACTGCCTAATTGCCTGCCATATTGCCTGCCTAATTGCTTGCCTAATTGCCTGCCTAATTACCTGCCTAATTGCCTGCCTAATTGCTTCCCTAATTGCCTGCCTAATTACCTGCCTAATTGCCTGCCTAATTGCCTGCCTAATTGCTTCCCTAATTGCCTGCCTAATTAACTGCCTAATTGCCTGCCTAATTAACTGCCTAATTGCCTGCCAAATTGCCTGCCTTATTGCCTGCCTGCCTAATTGCCTGCCTATTTGCCTGACTGTCTAAATGCCTGCCCTATTGTCTGCCTAATTGCCTGCCTAATAAACTGCCTAATTGCTTTCCTAATAAACTGCCTAATTGCCTGCCTAATTGCTTGCCTTATTGCCTGCCTAATTGCCTGCCTATCTGCCTGCCTAATTGCCCGCATAATAAACTCCTTAATTACCTGCCTAATTAACTGCCTTATTGCCTACCTAATTGTATGCATAATTAACTGCCTAATTAGCTGCTTAATTAAATGCCTAATTGCCTGCCTAATTAAGTGCCTAATTAACTGCTAATTGCCTGCTTAATTGCTTGCCTAATAAACTGCCTAATTGCCCGCTTAATTGACTGCCTAATTAACTGCCTTATTGCCTGTCTAATTGCCTGACTTATTGTATGACTAATTAACTGCCTAATTGCCTGCCTAATTAACTGCTTAATTGCCTTTCTAAAAACTGCCTTATTGCATGCCTGCCTAATTGCTTGCCTAATTGCGTGCCTTATTGCCTGCCTAATTGCCTGCCTAATTGCCTGCCTAATTAACTGCCTTATTGCCTGCATAATTGCCTATCTAATTGCCTGCGTAATTGTATGCCTAATCAACTGCCTAATTGCCTGCCTAATTTACTGCCTAATTGCCCGCTTAATTGCCTGCCTAATTGCCTGCCTAATTAACTGCCATATTGCCTGTCTAATTGCCTGCCTAATAGTATGCCTTTTTTTAACTGCCTAATTGCCTGCCTAATTAACTGCCTAATTAACTGCCTAATTGCCTGCCTAATTAACTGCCTAATTGCCTGCCTAATTGCCTGCCTAATTAACTTTCTAATTGCCTGCCTTAATGCCTGCCTAATTGCCTACCTAATTGCCTGCCTAATTGCCTGCCTAATTGCCTGCCTATTTGCCTGCCTGTCTAAATGCCTGCCTTATTGTCTGCATAATTGCCTGCCTAATTGCCTGCCTAATTGCCTGCATAATTGCCTGCCTAATTAGCTGCCTAATTGCCTGCCTTATTGCCTGCCTAACTGCCTTCTAATTGCCTGCCTAATTGCCTGCCTGCCTATTTGCCTGCCTAATTAACTGCCTAATTGCCTGTCTAATTGCCTGCCTAATGAACTGCCTAATTAACTGCCTTATTGCCTTGCTAATTAACTGCCTAACTGCCTGCCTAATTGCCTGCCTAATTAACAGCCTAATTTCCTGCCTAATTTAGTGCCTAATTAACTGCCTAATTGCCTGCCTAATTGACTGCCTAATTGCCTACCTAATTAGCTGCCTAATTGCCTGCCTTATTGCCTGCTTAATTGCCTTCCTAATTGCCTGCCTAATTGCCTACCTGCCTAATTGCCTGCCTATTTGCCTGCCTGTCTAAATGCCTGCCCTATTGTCTGCCTAATTGCCTGCCTAATAAACTGCCTAATTGCCTTCCTAATAAACTGCCTAATTGCCTGCTTAATTGCTTGCCTAATTGCCTGCCTAATTAACTGCCTTACTGCCTGCCTTATTGCCTATCTAATTGCCTCCCTTATTGTATAACTAATTAACTACCTAACTGCCTGCCTAATTAACTGCCTAATTGCCTGCCTAATTAAATGCCTAATATACTGGCTAATTGCCTGTTTTATTAACTGCCTAATTGCCTGCCTAATTGTTTGCCTGTCTAATAGTCTGCCTAATGTCCTGCCTAAGTGCCTGCCTAATTAACTGCCTAATTGCCTGCCTAATAAACTGCCTAATTACCTGCGTAATTATCTGCCTAATTGTCTGCCTAAATGCCTGCCTTATTGCCTGCCTAATTGCCTGCCTAATTACCTGCCTAATTGCCTGTCTAATTGCCTGCCTAATTGCCTGCCAAATTGCCTGCCTGTCTAAATGCCTGCCTTATTGCCAGCCTAATTGCCTGTTTAATAAACTGCCTAATTGCCTGCCTAATTAAGTGCCTAATTGCCTGCCTTATTAACTGCTTAATTGCCTGCCTAATTGTTTGCCTGTCTAAAAGTCTGCCTAATTTCTTCCCTAATTGCCTGCCTAATTAACTGCCTTATTGCTTGTCTAATTAAATGCCTAATTGCCTGCCTAATTAACTGCCTAATTTCCTGCCTTATTACTGCCTTATTAACTGCCTAATTGCCTGCCTAATTGCCTGCCTGCCTAATAACCTGCCTGCTTATTGCCTGCCTAATTGCCTGCCTAATTGCCTTCCTAATTGCCTGCCTGCCTAATTGCCTGCCTGTCTTAATTCCAGCCTTATTGCCAGCCAAATTGCCTGCCTAATAAACTGCCTAATTGCCTTCCTAAAAATCTGCCTAATTGCCTGCCATATTGCCTGCCTAATTGCCTGCCTAATTGCCTGCCTAATTACCTGCCTAATTGCCTGTCTAATTGCCTGCCTAATTGCCTGCCAAATTGCCTGCCTGTCTAAATGCCTGCCTTATTGCCAGCCTAATTGCCTGTTTAATAAACTGCCTAATTGCCTGCCTAATTAAGTGCCTAATTGCCTGCCTTATTAACTGCTTAATTGCCTGCATAATTGTTTGCCTGTCTAAAAGTCTGCCTAATTGCTTACCTAATTGCCTGCCTAATTAACTGCCTTATTGCTTGCCTAATTAAATGCCTAATTGCCTGCCTAATTGCCTGCTTAATTGCCTGCCTGCCTAATTGCCTGCCTAATTGCCTGCCAAATTGCCTGCCTGTCTATATGCCTGCCTTATTGCCAGCCTAATTGCCTGCCTAATAAACTGCCTAATTGCTTGCCTAATTAAGTGCCTAATTAACTGCCTAATTGCCTGCCTTATTATTTGCTTAATTGCCTGCCTAATTGTTTGCCTGTCTAAAAGTCTGCCTAATTGCCTGCCTAAGTGTCTGCCTAATTAACTGCCTAATTGCCTGCCTAATAAACTGGCTAATTACCTGCGTAATTATCTGCCTAATAAACTGCCTAATTACCTGCCAAATTGCCTGCCTAATTCCCTGCCTAAATAAATGCGTAATTGCCTGCCTAATTAACTGCCTAATTGTCTAGCTTATTGCCTGCCTAATTGTATGCCTTATTAACTGCCTAATTGCCTGCCTAATTAACTGCCTAATTGTTAGCAAATTGCCTGCCTAATTGCCTGCCTAATTACCTGCCTTATTACCTGCCTAATTGATTGCCTAATTGTTTGCCTGTCGAATAGCCTGCCTAATTGCCTGCCTAAGTGCCTGCCTAATTAACTGCCTAATTGCCTGCCTAATTAACTGCCTAATTGCCTGCCTAATTAACTGCCGAATTGCCTGCCTAATTATCTGCCTAATTGTCTGCCTAATTAACTGCCTATATGCAAACCTAATTAAGTGCCTAATTAACTGCCAAATTTCCTGCCTAATTTCCTGCCTAATTGCCTGCCTAATTGCCTGCCAAATTGCCTGCCTGTCTAAATGCCTGCCTTATTGCCAGCCTAATTGCCTGTTTAATAAACTGCCTAATTGCCTGCCTAATTAAGTGCCTAATTGCCTGCCTTATTAACTGCTTAATTGCCTGCCTAATTGTTTGCCTGTCTAAAAGTCTGCCTAATTGCTTCCCTAATTGTCTGCCTAATTAACTGCCTTATTGCTTGCCTAATTAAATGCCTAATTGCCTGCCTAATTGCCTGCTTAATTGCCTGCCTTCTAATTGCCTGCCTAATTGCCTGCAAAATTGCCTGCCTGTCTATATGCCTGCCTTATTGCCAGCCTAATTGCCTGCCTAATAAACTGCCTAATTGCTTGCCTAATTAAGTGCCTAATTAACTGCCTAATTGCCTGCCTTATTATTTGCTTAATTGCCTGCCTAATTGTTTGCCTGTCTAAAAGTCTGCCTAATTGCCTGCCTAAGTGTCTGCCTAATTAACTGCCTAATTGCCTGCCTAATAAACTGGCTAATTACCTGCGTAATTATCTGCCTAATAAACTGCCTAATTACCTGCCAAATTGCCTGCCTAATTCCCTGCCTAAATAAATGCGTAATTGCCTGCCTAATTAACTGCCTAATTGTCTATCTTATTGCCTGCCTAATTGTATGCCTTATTAACTGCCTAATTGACTGCCCAATTGCCTGCCTAATTGCCTGCCTAATTTCCTGCATAATTACTTGCCTATTTAACTACCTAATTGCCCGCTAAATTTCCTGCCTAATTGCCGCCCTAATTAACTGCCTAATTGCCTGCCTTATTAACTGCCTAAATGCCTGCCTAATTAACTGCCTAATTGCCTGCCTAATTAACTGCCTAATTAACTGCCTAATTAACTGCCTTATTAACTGCTTAATTGCCTGCCTAATTGTTTGCCTGTCTAAAAGTCTGCCTAATTGCCTGCCTTATTAACTGCTTAATTGCCTGCCTAATTGTTTGCCTGTCTAAAAGTCTGTCTAATTGCCTGCCTAAGTGCCTTTCTAAAAACTGCCTAATTGCCTTTCTAAAAACTGTCTAATTACCTGCCTGCCTAATTGCCTGCCTATTTGCATGCCTTATTGCCTGCCTAATTGCCTTATTTATTTCCTGCCTAATTACCGGCCTAATTGCCTGTCCAATTGCCTGCCTAATTGCCTGCTTAATTAACTGCCTTATTGCCTGCCTAATTGCCTATCAAATTGCCTGCGTAATTGTATGCCTAATTTATTGCTTAATTGCCTGCCTAATTTACTGCCTAATTGCCCGCTTAATTGCCTGCCTAATTGCCTGCGTAATTAACTGCCATATTGCCTGTCTAATTGCCTGCCTAATTGTATGCCTTATTAACTGCCAAATTACCTGCCTAATTAACTCCCTAAATAACTTTCTAATTGCCTGCCTAATTGCCTGCCTAATTGCCTGCCATAATGCCTGCCTAATTGCCTACCTAATTGCCTGCCTAATTGCCTGCCTATTTGCCTGCCTGTCTAAATGCCTGCCTTATTGTCTGCCTAATTGCCTGCCTAATAAACTGCCTAATTGCTTGCCTAATTGCTTGCCTAATTAACTGCCAAATTGCCTGCCTAATTAACTGCCCAATTGCCTGCCTTATTAACTGCTTAATTGCCTGCCTAATTAACTGCCTATTTGCCTGCCTAATTGCCTGCCTTATTGCTTGCCTAATTAACTGCCCAAATGCCTGCCTAATTGCCTGCCTAATTGCCTGCCTAATTGCCTGCCTAATAAACTGCCTAATTGCCTTTCTAAAAACTGCCTAATTGCCTGCCTGCCTAATTGCCTGCCTATTTGCGTGCCCTATTGCCTGCCTAATTGCCTGCCTAATTGCCTTATTTATTTCCTGCCTAATTACCTGCCTAATTGCCTGTCTAATTGCCTACCTGATTGCCTGCCTAATTAACTGCCTTATTGCCTGCCTAATTGACTATCTAATTGCCTGTGCAATTGTATGCCTTATTACTGCATAATTGCCTGCCTAATTTACCGCCTAATTGCCCGCTTAATTGCCTGCCTAATTGCCTGCCTAATTAACTGCCATATTGCCTGTCTAATTGCCTGCCTAATTGTATGCCTTATTAACTGCCTAATTGCCCGCCTAATTAACTGCCTAATTGCCCGCTTAATTGCCTGCCTAATTGCCTGCCTAATTAACTGCCTTATTGCCTGCCTAATTGCCTGTCTAATTAACTGCCTTTTGCCTGCCTAATTGCCTATCTAAATGCCTGCCTAATTGTATGCCTAATTAACTGCCTAATTGACCGCTTAATTAACTGCTTTATTTCCTGCCTAATTGCCTGCCTTATTGCTTGCCTAATTAACTGCCCAATTGCCTGCCTCATTGCCTGCCTAATTGCCTGCCTAATTGCCTGCCTAATAAACTGCCTAATTGCCTTTCTAAAAACTGCCTAATTGCCTGCCTATTTGCGTGCCTTTTTGCCTGCCTAATTGCCTGCCTAATTGCCTTATTTATTTCCTGCCTAATTACCTGCCTAATTGCCTGTCTAATTGCCTGCCTGATTGCCTGCCTAATTAACTGCCTTATTGCCTGCCTAATTGCCTATCTAATTGCCTGCGTAATTGTATGCCTTATTAACTGCATAATTACTTGCCTAATTAACTACCTAATTGCCCGCTAAATTTCCTGCCTAATTGCCGCCCTAATTAACTGCCTAATTGCCTGCCTTATTAATTGCCTAAATGCCTGCCTAATTAACTGCCTAATTGTCTGCCTAATTAACTGCCTAATTAACTGCCTAATTGCCTGCCTTATTAACTGCTTAATTGCGTGCCTAATTGTTTGCCTGTCTAAAAGTCTGCCTAATTGCCTGCCTAAGTGCCATTCTAAAAACTGCCTAATTGCCTTTTTAAAACTGCCTAATTTCCTGCCTGCCTAATTGCCTGCCTATTTGCGTGCCTTATTGCCTGCCTAATTGCCTTATTTATTTCCTGCCTAATTACCTGCCTAATTGCCTGTTCAATTGCCTGCCTAATTGCCTGCCTAATTAACTGCCTTATTGCCTGCCTAATTGCCTATCAAATTACCTGCGTAATTGTATGCCTAATTTATTGCTTAATTGCCTGCCTAATTTACTGCCTAATTGCCCGCTTAATTGCCTGCCTAATTGCCTGCCTAATTAACTGCCATATTGCCTGTCTAATTGCCTGCCTAATTGTATGCCTTATTAACTGCCAAATTGCCTGCCTAATTAACTCCCTAAATAACTTTCTAATTGCCTGCCTAATTGCCTGCCTAAATAACTTTCTAATTGCCTGCCTTAATGCCTGCCTAATTGCCTACCTAATTGCCTGCCTAATTGCCTGCCTATTTGCCTGTCTGTCTAAATGCCTGCCTTATTGTCTGCCTTATTGCCTGCCTAATAAACTGCCTAATTGCCTGCCTAATTGCTTGCCTAATTAACTGCCTAATTGCCTGCCTAATTAACTGCCCAATTGCCTGCCTTATTAACTGCTAAATTGCCTGCCTAATTAACTGCCTAATTGCCTGCCTAATTGCCTGCCTTATTGCTTGCCTAATTAACTGCCCAAATGCCTGTCTTATTGCCTGCCTAATTGCCTGCCTAATAAACTGCCTAATTGCCTTTCTAAAAACTGCCTAAATCCTGCCTGCCTAATTGCCTGCCTATTTGCGTGCCTTATTGCCTTCCTAATTGCCTTATTTATTTCCTGCCTAATTACCTGCCTAATTGCCTGTCTAATTGCCTACCTGATTGCCTGCCTAATTAACTGCCTTATTGCCTGCCTAATTGCCTATCTAATTGCCTGTGTAATTGTATGCCTTATTACTGCATAATTGCCTGCCTAATTTACTGCCTAATTGCCCGCTTAATTGCCTGCCTAATTGCCTGCCTAATTAACTGCCATATTGCCTGTCTAATTGCCTGCCTAATTGTATGCCTTATTAACTGCCTAATTGCCCGCCTAATTAACTGCCTAATTGCCCGCTTAATTGCCTGCCTAATTGCCTGCCTAATTCACTGCCTTATTGCCTGCCTAATTGCCTGTCTAATTAACTTACTATTGCCTGCCTAATTGCCTATCTAAATGCCTGCCTAATTGTATGCCTAATTAACTGCCTAATTGACCGCTTAATTGCCTGCCTAATTGCCTCCTTAATTAACTGCTTTATTGCCTGCCTTATTGCCTGCCTGATTGTATGCCTAATTAACTGCCTAATTGCCTGACTAAATAACTGCCTAATTGCCTGTCTAATTAACTGCCTAATTAACTGCCTAATTGCCTGCCTAATTAACTGCCAAATGGCCTGCCTAATTGCCTGCCTGCTTATTGCCTGCCTGTCTAATTGCCTACCTGATTGCCTGCCTAATTAACTGCCTTATTGCCTGCCTAATTGCCTATCTAATTGCCTGTGTAATTGTATGCCTTATTACTGCATAATTGCCTGCCTAATTTACTGCCTAATTGCCCGCTTAATTGCCTGCCTAATTGCCTGCCTAATTAACTGCCATATTGCCTGTCTAATTGCCTGCCTAATTGTATGCCTTATTAACTGCCTAATTGCCCGCCTAATTAACTGCCTAATTGCCCGCTTAATTGCCTGCCTAATTGCCTGCCTAATTCACTGCCTTATTGCCTGCCTAATTGCCTGTCTAATTAACTTACTATTGCCTGCCTAATTGCCTATCTAAATGCCTGCCTAATTGTATGCCTAATTAACTGCCTAATTGACCGCTTAATTGCCTGCCTAATTGCCTCCTTAATTAACTGCTTTATTGCCTGCCTTATTGCCTGCCTGATTGTATGCCTAATTAACTGCCTAATTGCCTGACTAAATAACTGCCTAATTGCCTGTCTAATTAACTGCCTAATTAACTGCCTAATTGCCTGCCTAATTAACTGCCAAATGGCCTGCCTAATTGCCTGCCTGCTTATTGCCTGCCTGCCTAATTGCTTGCCTGCCTAATTGCCTGCCTAATTGCCTGCCTGCCTTATTGCCTGCCTAATTGCCTGCCTAATTGCCTGCCTGTCTAAATGCCTGCCTAATTGCCCGCTTAATTGCCTGCCTAATTGCCTGCCTAATTAACTGCCATATTGCATGTCTAATTGCCTGCTGATTGTATGCCTTATTAACTGCCTAATTGCCTGCCTAATTAACTGCCCAATTGTCTGCCTAATTGCCTTCCTAATTGCCTGCCTAATTAACTTTCTAATTGCCTGCCTTAATGCCTGCCTAATTGCTTACCTAATTGCCTGCCTAATTGCCTGCCTAATTGCCTTATTTATTTCCTGCCTAATTACCTGCTAATTGCCTGTCTAATTGCCTGCCTGATTGCCTGCCTAATTAACTGCCTTATTGCCTGCCTAATTGCCTATCTAATTGCCTGCGTAATTGTATGCCTTATTAACTGCATAATTACTTGCCTAATTAACTACCTAATTGCCCGCTAAATTTCCTGCCTAATTGCCGCCCTAATTAACTGCCTAATTGCCTGCCTTATTAATTGCCTAAATGCCTGCCTAATTAACTGACTAATTGCCTGCCTAATTAACTGCCTAATTAACTGCCTAATTGCCTGCCTTATTAACTGCTTAATTGCCTGCCTAATTGTTTGCCTGTCTAAAAGTCTGCCTAATTGCCTGCCTAAGTGCCTTTCTAAAAACTGCCTAATTGCCTTTCTAAACTGCCTAATTTCCTGCCTGCCTAATTGCCTGCCTATTTGCGTGCCTTATTGCCTGCCTAATTGCCTTATTTATTTCCTGCCTAATTACCTGCCTAATTGCCTGTCCAATTGCCTGCCTAATTGCCTGCCTAATTAACTGCCTTATTGCCTGCCTAATTGCCTATCAAATTGCCTGCGTAATTGTATGCCTAATTTATTGCTTAATTGCCTGCCTAATTTACTGCCTAATTGCCCGCTTAATTGCCTGCCTGATTGCCTGCCTAATTAACTGCCATATTGCCTGTCTAATTGCCTGCCTAATTGTATGCCTTATTAACTGCCAAATTGCCTGCCTAATTAACTCCCTAAATAACTTTCTAATTGCCTGCCTAATTGCCTGCCTAAATAACTTTCTAATTGCCTGCCTTAATGCCTGCCTAATTGCCTACCTAATTGCCTGCCTAATTGCCTGCCTATTTGCCTGCCTGTCTAAATGCCTGCCTTATTGTCTGCCTTATTGCCTGCCTAATAAACTGCCTAATTGCCTGCCTAATTGCTTGCCTAATTAACTGCCTAATTGCCTGCCTAATTAACTGCCCAATTGCCTGCCTTATTAACTGCTTAATTGCCTGCCTAATTAACTGCCTAATTGCCTGCCTAATTGCCTGCCTTATTGCTTGCCTATTTAACTGCCCAAATGCCTGCCTTATTGCCTGCCTAATTGCCTGCCTAATAAACTGCCTAATTGCCTTTCTAAAAACTGCCTAAATCCTGCCTGCCTAATTGCCTGCCTATTTGCGTGCCTTATTGCCTGCCTAATTGCCTTATTTATTTCCTGCCTAATTACCTGCCTAATTGCCTGTCTAATTGCCTACCTGATTGCCTGCCTAATTAACTGCCTTATTGCCTGCCTAATTGCCTATCTAATTGCCTGTGTAATTGTATGCCTTATTACTGCATAATTGCCTGCCTAATTTACTGCCTAATTGCCCGCTTAATTGCCTGCCTAATTGCCTGCCTAATTAACTGCCATATTGCCTGTCTAATTGCCTGCCTAATTGTATGCCTTATTAACTGCCTAATTGCCCGCCTAATTAACTGCCTAATTGCCCGCTTAATTGCCTGCCTAATTGCCTGCCTAATTCACTGCCTTATTGCCTGCCTAATTGCCTGTCTAATTAACCTACTATTGCCTGCCTAATTGACTATATAAATGCCTGCCTAATTGTATGCCTAATTAACTGCCTAATTGACCGCTTAATTGCCTGTCTAATTGCCTCCTTAATTAACTGCTTTATTGCCTGCCTTATTGCCTGCCTGATTGTATGCCTAATTAACTGCCTAATTGCCTGACTAAATAACTGCCTAATTGCCTGTCTAATTAACTGCCTAATTAACTGCCTAATTGCCTGCCTAATTAACTGCCAAATGGCCTGCCTAATTGCCTGCCTGCTTATTGCCTGCCTGCCTAATTGCCTGCCTGCCTAATTGCCTGCCTAATTGCCTGCCTTATTGCCTGCCTAATTGCCTGCCTAATTGCCTGCCTGTCTAAATGCCTGCCTAATTGCCCGCTTAATTGCCTGCCTAATTGCCTGCCTAATTAACTGCCATATTGCATGTCTAATTGCCTGCTGATTGTATGCCTTATTAACTGCCTAATTGCCTGCCTAATTAACTGCCCAATTGTCTGCCTAATTGCCTTCCTAATTGCCTGCCTAATTAACTTTCTAATTGCCTGCCTTAATGCCTGCCTAATTGCTTACCTAATTGCCTGCCTAATTGCCTGCCTATTTGCCTGCCTGTCTAAATGCCTGCCTTATTGTCTGCCTAATTGCCTGCTAAATTGCCTGCCAAATTGCCTGCCTAATTGCCTGCCTAATTATCTGCCTAATTGCCTGCCTTATTGCCTGCCTAATTGCCTTCCTAATTGCCTGCCTAATTGCCTGCCTGCCTATTTGCCTGCCTGCCTATTTGCCTGCCTATTTGCCTGTTTAATTAACTACCTAATTGCCTGCCTTATTGCTTGCTCATTTGCCTACCTAATTGCCTGCCTAATTGCCTGCCTTCCTAATTGCCTGCCTATTTGCCTGCCTGTCTAAATGCCTGCCTTATTGTCTGCCTAATTGCCTGCCTAATAAACTGCCTAATTGCTTTCTTAATTAACTGCCTAATTGCCTGCCTAATTGCTTGCCTTATTGCCTGCCTAATTGCCTGCCTAATTGCCTGCCTAATTAACCGCCTAATAACCTGCTTAATTAACTGCCTAATTAACTGCCTTATTGCCTGTCTAATTGCCTATCTAATTGCCTGCCAAATTGTATGCATAATTAACTGCCTAATTGCTTGCTTAATTACCTGCCTAATTGCCTGCCTAATTAGTGCCTAATTAACTGCCTAATTGCCTGCTTAATTGCTTGCCTAATTAACTGCCTAATTGCCCGCTTAATTGCCTGCCTAATTAACTGCCTTATTGCCTGTCTAATTGCCTGCCTAATTGTATGCCTAATTAACTGCCTAATTGCCTGCCTAATTAACTGCCTAATTGCCTGCCTTATGAACTGCCTAATTAACTGCATAATTGCCTGCCTAATTGCATGCCTGCCTAATAACCTGCCTGCTAATTGCCTGCCTAATTGCCTGCCTGCCTAATTGCCTGCCTAATTGCCTGCCTGCCTAATTGCCTGCCTGCCTAATTGCCTTCCTGTCTTAATTCCAGCCTTATTGCCAGCCAAATTGCCTGCCTAATAAACTGCCTAATTGCCTTCCTAAAAACTGCCTAATTGCCTGCCATATTGCCTGCCTAATTGCTTGCCTAATTGCCTGCCTAATTAACTGCCTAATTGCCTGCCTAATTGCCTGCCTAATTGCTTCCCTAATTGCCTGCCTAATTAACTGCCTTATTGCTTGCCTAATTAAATGCCTAATTGCCTGCCTAATTGCCTGCCTAATTGCCTGCCTGCCTAATTGCCTGCCTAATTGCCTGCCAAATTACCTGCCTGTCTAAATGCCTGCCTTATTGCCAGCCTAATTGCCTGCCTAATAAACTGCCTAATTGCCTGCCTTATTAACTGCTTAATTGCCTGCCTAATTGTTTGCCTATCTAAAAGTCTGCCTAATTGCCTGCCTAAGTGCCTGCCTAATTTACTGCCTTATTGCCTGCCTAATGAACTGCTTAATTAATTGCTTAATTATGTGCCTAATAAACTGCCTAATAACTGCCAAATTTCCTGCCTAATTGCCTGCCTAATTACCTGCCTTATTGCCTGCCTAATTAAGTGCCTAATTAACTGGCTAATTGCCTGTTTATTAACTGCCTAATTGCCTGCCTAATTGTTTGCCTGTCTAATAGTCTGCCTAATGTCCTGCCTAAGTGCCTGCCTAATTAACTGCCTAATTGCCTGCCTAATAAACTGCCTAATTACCTGCGTAATTATCTGCCCAATTAACTGCCTAATTGCCTGCCTAAATAAACTGCCTAATTGCCTGCCTAATTAACTGCCTAATTGCCTGCCTAATTAACTGCCTAATTGCCTGCCTAATTATCTGCCTAATTGCCTGCCTAATTGCCTGCTTATATGCAAACCTAATTAAGTGCCTAATTAACTGCCAAATTTCCTGCCTAATTGCCTGCCTAATTACCTGCCTTATTGCTTGCATAATTAACTGCCTAATTGCCTGCCTAATAAATGCCTAATTGCCTGCATAATTAAATGCTAATTGCCTGCATAATTAACTGCCTAATTGCCTGCCTAATTAACTGCCTATATGAAAACCTAATTAAGTGCCTAATTAACTGCCAAATTTCCTGCCTAATTTCCTGCCTAATTAACTGCCTAATTGCCTGCATAATTATCTGCCTGTCTAATTTCCTGCCTAATTGCCTGCCTAAGTGCCTGCCTAACTAACTGCCTAATTGCCTGCCTAATTAACTGCCTAATCGCCTTCCTAAAAACTGCCTAATTGCCTGTATATTTGCCTGCCTAATAGCCTGCCTAATTGTTGCCAAATTGCCTGCCAAATTGCTTGCCTAATTGCTTGCCTAATTGTTTGCCTAATTGCCTGTCTAATTGCCTGACTTATTGTATGCCTAATTAACTGCCTAATTGCCTGCCTAATTAACTGCCTAATTGCCTGCCTTATTAACTGCCTAATTCTGCCTAATTGCCTGCCTAATTAACTGCCTAATTGCCTGCCAAATTGCCTGCCTAATTGCCTGCCTGCCTAATTGCCTGTCTAATTGCATGCCTAATTGTCTGCCTAATTGCTGCCTAATTGCCTGCCTAATTGCTGCCTAATTGCCTGCCTATATGCCGGCTTAATTGCCGGCCTAATTGCTTGCCTAATTGCTTGTCTTATTGCCTGCCTAATTAACTGCCTAATTGCCCGCTTAAATTGCCCGCCTAATTAACTGCCTTCTGCCTGTCTAATTGCCTGCCTAATTGTATGCCTAATTAACTGCCAAATTGCCTGCCTAATTAACTGCCTAATTGCCTGCCTTATTAACTGCCTAATTAACTGCCTAATTGCCTGCCTAATTAACTGCCTAATTGCCTGCCAAATTGCCTGCCTAATTGCCTGCCTATTTGCCTGCCTGTCTAAATGCCTGCCCTATTGTCTGCCTAATTGCCTGCCTAATAAACTGCCTAATTGCCTTCCTAATAAACTGCCTAATTGCCTGCCTAATTGCTTGCCTTATTGCCTGCCTAATTGCCTGCCTAATTGCCTGCCTAATTGCCCGCATAATAAACTCCTTAATTACCTGCCTAATTAACTGCCTTATTGCCTGCCTAATTGCCTATCTAATTGCCTGCCTAATTGTATGCATAATTAACTGCCTAATTAGCTGCTTAATTAACTGCCTAATTGCCTGCCTAATTAAGTGCCTAATTAACTGCTAATTGACTGCTTAATTGCTTGCCTAATAAACTGCCTAATTGCCCGCTTAATTGACTGCCTAATTAACTGCCTTATTGCCTGTCTAATTGCCTGACTTATTGTATGCCTAATTAACTGCCTAATTGCCTGCCTAATTAACTGCCCAATTGCCTGCCTTATTAACTGCCTAATTGCCTGCCTAATTAACTGCCTTATTGCCTGCCTAATTGCCTGCCTTATTGCTTGCGTAATTAACTGCCCAATTGCCTGCCTTATTGCCTGCCTGCCTAATTGCCTGCCTATTTGCCTGCCTGTCTTAATGCCTGCCCTATTGTCTGCCTAATTGCCTGCGTAATAAACTGCCTAATTGCCTTCCTAATAAACTGCCTAATTGCCTGCCTAATTTACTGCCTAACTGCCCGCTTAATTGCCTGCCTAATTAACTGCCTTATTGCCTGCCTAATTAACTGCCTAATTGCCTGCCTTATTAACTGCCTAATTGCCTGCCAAATTGCCTGCCTTATTGCCTGCCTGCCTAATTGCCTGCCTATTTGCCTGCCTGTCTAAATGCCTGCCCTATTGTCTGCCTAATTGCCTTTTAATAAACTGCCTAATTGCCTTCCTAATAAACTGCCTAATTGCCTGCCTAATTGCTTGCCTTATTGCCTGCCTAATTGCCTGCTTAATTGCCTGCCTAATTGCCCGCATATTAAACTCCTTAATTACCTGCCTAATTAACTGCCTTATTGCCTGCCTAACTGCCTATCTAATTGCCTGCCTAATTGTATGAATAATTAACTGCCTAACTAGCTGCTTAATTAACTGCCTAATTGCCTGCCTAATTAAGTGCCTAATTAACTGCTAATTGCCTGCTTAATTGCCTGCCTAATAAACTGCCTAATTGCCCGCTTAAATTGCCCGCCTAATTAACTGCCTTCTGCCTGTCTAATTGCCTGCCTAATTGTATGCCTAATTAACTGCCAAATTGCCTGCCTAATTAACTGCCTAATTGCCTGCCTTATTAACTGCCTAATTAACTGCCTAATTGCCTGCCTAATTAACTGCCTAATTGCCTGCCAAATTGCCTGCCTAATTGCCTGCCTATTTGCCTGCCTGTCTAAATGCCTGCCCTATTGTCTGCCTAATTGCCTGCCTAATAAACTGCCTAATTGCCTTCCTAATAAACTGCCTAATTGCCTGCCTAATTGCTTGCCTTATTGCCTGCCTAATTGCCTGCCTAATTGCCTGCCTAATTGCCCGCATAATAAACTCCTTAATTACCTGCCTAATTAACTGCCTTATTGCCTGCCTAATTGCCTGCCTAATTGCCTGCCTTATTGCCCGCATAATAAACTCCTTAATTACCTGCCTAATTAACTGCCTTATTGCCTGTATAATTGCCTGCCTAATTGCCTGCCTAATTGTCTGCCTAATTAAGTGCCTAATTAACTGCCTAATTGCCTGCCTAGTTAAGTGCCTAATTAACTGCCTAATTGCCTGCCAAATATCTGCCTAATTGCCTGCCTAATTGCCTGCCTAGTTGCCAGCCTGCCTAATTGCCTGTCTAATTGCATGCCTAATTGCCTGCCTAATTGCTGCCTAATTGCCTGCCTAATTGCCGGCCTAATTACCGGCCTAATTGCTTGCCTAATTGCTTGTCTTATTGTCTGCCTAATTAACTGCCTAATTGCCCGCTTAAATTGCCTGCCTAATTAACTGCCTTCTGCCTGTCTAATTGCCTGCCTAATTGTATGCCTAATTAACTGCCAAATTGCCTGCCTAATTAACTTCCAAATTGCCTGCCTTATTAACTGCCTAATTAACTGCCTAATTGCCTGTTAAATTGCCTGCCTTATTGCCTGCCTAATTGCCAGCCTAATTGCCGGCCTAATTGCTTGCCTAATTGCTTGTCTTATTGCCTGCCTAATTAACTGCCTAATTGCCCGCTTAAATTGCCTGCCTAATTAACTGCCTTCTGCCTGTCTAATTGCCTGCCTAATTGTATGCCTAATTAACTGCCAAATTGCCTGCCTAATTAACTGCCTAATTGCCTGCCTTATTAACTGCCTAATTAACTGCCTAATTGCCTGCCAAATTGCCTGCCTTATTGCCTGCCTGCCTAATTGCCGGCCTAATTGCCGGCCTAATTGCTTGCCATATTGCCTGTCTGCCTATTTGCCTGCCTATTTGCCTGCCTAATTAACTGCATAATTACCTGCCTAATTGCCTGTCTAATTGCCTGCCTAATGAACTGCCTAATTAATTGCCTTATTGCCTTGCTAATTAACTGCCTAACTGCCTGCCTAATTGCCTGCCTAATTAACAGCCTAATCGCCTGCCTAATTTAGTGCCTAATTAACTGCCTAATTGACTGCCTAATTGACTGCCTAATTGCCTGCCTAATTAGCTGCCTAATTGCCTGCCTTATTGCCTGCTTAATTGCCTTCCTAATTGCCTGCCTAATTGCCTGCCTGCCTAATTGCCTGCCTATTTGCCTGCCTGTCTAAATGCCTGCCCTATTGTCTGCCTAATTGCCTGCCTAATAAACTGCCTAATTGCCTTCCTAATAAACTGCTTAATTGCCTGCTTAATTGCTTGCCTAATTGCCTGCCTAATTAACTGCCTTACTGCCTGCCTTATTGCCTATCTAATTGCCTCCCTTATTGTATAACTAATTAACTACCTAACTGCCTGCCTAATTAACTGCCTAATTGCCTGCCTAATTAAGTGCCTAATATACTGGCTAATTGCCTGTTTTATTAACTGCCTAATTGCCTGCCTAATTGTTTGCCTGTCTAATAGTCTGCCTAATGTCCTGCCTAAGTGCCTGCCTAATTAACTGCCTAATTGCCTGCCTAATAAACTGCCTAATTACCTGCGTAATTATCTGCCTAATTGTCTGCCTAAATGCCTGCCTTATTGCCTGCCTAATTGCCTGCCTAATTACCTGCCTATTTGCCTGTCTAATTGCCTGCCTAATTGCCTGCCAAATTGCCTGCCTGTCTAAATGCCTGCCTTATTGCCAGCCTAATTGCCTGTTTAATAAACTGCCTAATTGCCTGCCTAATTAAGTGCCTAATTGCCTGCCTTATTAACTGCTTAATTGCCTGCCTAATTGTTTGCCTGTCTAAAAGTCTGCCTAATTTCTTCCCTAATTGCCTGCCTAATTAACTGCCTTATTGCTTGCCTAATTAAATGCCTAATTGCCTGCCTAATTAACTGCCTAATTTCCTGCCTTATTACTGCCTTATTAACTGCCTAATTGCCTGCCTAATTGCCTGCCTGCCTAATAACCTGCCTGCTTATTGCCTGCCTAATTGCCTGCCTAATTGCCTTCCTAATTGCCTGCCTGCCTAATTGCCTGCCTGTCTTAATTCCAGCCTTATTGCCAGCCAAATTGCCTGCCTAATAAACTGCCTAATTGCCTTCCTAAAAATCTGCCTAATTGCCTGCCATATTGCCTGCCTAATTGCCTGCCTAATTGCCTGCCTAATTACCTGCCTAATTGCCTGTCTAATTGCCTGCCTAATTGCCTGCCAAATTGCCTGCCTGTCTAAATGCCTGCCTTATTGCCAGCCTAATTGCCTGTTTAATAAACTGCCTAATTGCCTGCCTAATTAAGTGCCTAATTGCCTGCCTTATTAACTGCTTAATTGCCTGCCTAATTGTTTGCCTGTCTAAAAGTCTGCCTAATTGCTTCCCTAATTGCCTGCCTAATTAACTGCCTTATTGCTTGCCTAATTAAATGCCTAATTGCCTGCCTAATTGCCTGCTTAATTGCCTGCCTGCCTAATTGCCTGCCTAATTGCCTGCCAAATTGCCTGCCTGTCTATATGCCTGCCTTATTGCCAGCCTAATTGCCTGCCTAATAAACTGCCTAATTGCTTGCCTAATTAAGTGCCTAATTAACTGCCTAATTGCCTGCCTTATTATTTGCTTAATTGCCTGCCTAATTGTTTGCCTGTCTAAAAGTCTGCCTAATTGCCTGCCTAAGTGTCTGCCTAATTAACTGCCTAATTGCCTGCCTAATAAACTGGCTAATTACCTGCGTAATTATCTGCCTAATAAACTGCCTAATTACCTGCCAAATTGCCTGCCTAATTCCCTGCCTAAATAAATGCGTAATTGCCTGCCTAATTAACTGCCTAATTGTCTAGCTTATTGCCTGCCTAATTGTATGCCTTATTAACTGCCTAATTGCCTGCCTAATTAACTGCCTAATTGTTAGCAAATTGCCTGCCTAATTGCCTGCCTAATTACCTGCCTTATTACCTGCCTAATTGATTGCCTAATTGTTTGCCTGTCGAATAGCCTGCCTAATTGCCTGCCTAAGTGCCTGCCTAATTAACTGCCTAATTGCCTGCCTAATTAACTGCCTAATTGCCTGCCTAATTAACTGCCGAATTGCCTGCCTAATTATCTGCCTAATTGCCTGCCTAATTAACTGCCTATATGCAAACCTAATTAAGTGCCTAATTAACTGCCAAATTTCCTGCCTAATTTCCTGCCTAATTGCCTGCCTAATTGCCTGCCTGTCTAAATGCCTGCCTTATTGCCAGCCTAATTGCCTGTTTAATAAACTGCCTAATTGCCTGCCTAATTAAGTGCCTAATTGCCTGCCTTATTAACTGCTTAATTGCCTGCCTAATTGTTTGCCTGTCTAAAAGTCTGCCTAATTGCTTCCCTAATTGTCTGCCTAATTAACTGCCTTATTGCTTGCCTAATTAAATGCCTAATTGCCTGCCTAATTGCCTGCTTAATTGCCTGCCTTCTAATTGCCTGCCTAATTGCCTGCCAAATTGCCTGCCTGTCTATATGCCTGCCTTATTGCCAGCCTAATTGCCTGCCTAATAAACTGCCTAATTGCTTGCCTAATTAAGTGCCTAATTAACTGCCTAATTGCCTGCCTTATTATTTGCTTAATTGCCTGCCTAATTGTTTGCCTGTCTAAAAGTCTGCCTAATTGCCTGCCTAAGTGTCTGCCTAATTAACTGCCTAATTGCCTGCCTAATAAACTGGCTAATTACCTGCGTAATTATCTGCCTAATAAACTGCCTAATTACCTGCCAAATTGCCTGCCTAATTCCCTGCCTAAATAAATGTGTAATTGCCTGCCTAATTAACTGCCTAATTGTCTATCTTATTGCCTGCCTAATTGTATGCCTTATTAACTGCCTAATTGACTGCCCAATTGCCTGCTTAATTGCCTGCCTAATTTCCTGCATAATTACTTGCCTATTTAACTACCTAATTGCCCGCTAAATTTCCTGCCTAATTGCCGCCCTAATTAACTGCCTAATTGCCTGCCTTATTAACTGCCTAAATGCCTGCCTAATTAACTGCCTAATTGCCTGCCTAATTAACTACCTAATTAACTGCCTAATTGCCTGCCTTATTAACTGCTTAATTGCCTGCCTAATTGTTTGCCTGTCTAAAAGTCTGCCTAATTGCCTGCCTTATTAACTGCTTAATTGCCTGCCTAATTGTTTGCCTGTCTAAAAGTCTGCCTAATTGCCTGCCTAAGTGCCTTTCTAAAAACTGCCTAATTGCCTTTCTAAAAACTGCCTAATTACCTGCCTGCCTAATTGCCTGCCTATTTGCGTGCCTTATTGCCTGCCTAATTGCCTTATTTATTTCCTGCCTAATTACCGGCCTAATTGCCTGTCCAATTGCCTGCCTAATTGCCTGCCTAATTAACTGCCTTATTGCCTGCCTAATTGCCTATCAAATTGCCTGCGTAATTGTATGCCTAATTTATTGCTTAATTGCCTGCCTAATTTACTGCCTAATTGCCCGCTTAATTGCCTGCCTAATTGCCTGCGTAATTAACTGCCATATTGCCTGTCTAATTGCCTGCCTAATTGTATGCCTTATTAACTGCCAAATTACCTGCCTAATTAACTCCCTAAATAACTTTCTAATTGCCTGCCTAATTGCCTGCCTAATTGCCTGCCTAAATAACTTTCTAATTGCCTGCCTTAATGCCTGCCTAATTGCCTACCTAATTGCCTGCCTAATTGCCTGCCTATTTGCCTGCCTGTCTAAATGCCTGCCTTATTGTCTGCCTAATTGCCTGCCTAATAAACTGCCTAATTGCTTGCCTAATTGATTGCCTAATTAACTGCCAAATTGCCTGCCTAATTAACTGCCCAATTGCCTGCCTTATTAACTGCTTAATTGCCTGCCTAATTAACTGCCTATTTGCCTGCCTAATTGCCTGCCTTATTGCTTGCCTAATTAACTGCCCAAATGCCTGCCTTATTGCCTGCCTAATTGCCTGCCTAATTGCCTGTCTAATAAACTGCCTAATTGCCTTTCTAAAAACTGCCTAATTGCCTGCCTGCCTAATTGCCTGCCTATTTGCGTGCCCTATTGCCTGCCTAATTGCCTGCCTAATTGCCTTATTTATTTTCTGCCTAATTACCTGCCTAATTGCCTGTCTAATTGCCTACCTGATTGCCTGCTTAATTAACTGCCTTATTGCCTGCCTAATTGCCTATCTAATTGCCTGTGTAATTGTATGCCTTATTACTGCATAATTGCCTGCCTAATTTACCGCCTAATTGCCCGCTTAATTGCCTGCCTAATTGCCTGCCTAATTAACTGCCATATTGCCTGTCTAATTGCCTGCCTAATTGTATGCCTTATTAACTGCCTAATTGCCCGCCTAATTAACTGCCTAATTGCCCGCTTAATTGCCTGCCTAATTGCCTGCATTATTAACTGCCTTATTGCCTGCCTAATTGCCTATCTAATTTCCTGTGTAATTGTATGCCTTATTACTGCATAATTGCCTGCCTAATTTACCGCCTAATTGCCCGCTTAATTGCCTGCCTAATTGCCTGCCTAATTAACTGCCATATTGCCTGTCTAATTGCCTGCCTAATTGTATGCCTTATTAACTGCCTAATTGCCCGCCTAATTAACTGCCTAATTGCCCGCTTAATTGCCTGCCTAATTGCCTGCCTAATTAACTGCCTTATTGCCTGCCTAATTGCCTGTCTAATTAACTGCCTATTGCCTGCCTAATTGCCTATCTAAATGCCTGCCTAATTGTATGCCTAATTAACTGCCTAATTGACCGCTTAATTAACTGCTTTATTGCCTGCCTAATTGCCTGCCTTATTGCTTGCCTAATTAACTGCCCAATTGCCTGCCTCATTGCCTGCCTAATTGCCTGCCTAATAAACTGCCTAATTGCCTTTCTAAAAACTGCCTAATTGCCTGCCTATTTGCGTGCTTTTTTGCCTGCCTAATTGCCTTCCTAATTGCCTTATTTATTTCCTGCCTAATTACCTGCCTAATTGCCTGTCTAATTGCCTGCCTGATTGCCTGCCTAATTAACTGCCTTATTGCCTGCCTAATTGCCTATCTAATTGCCTGCGTAATTGTATGCCTTATTAACTGCATAATTACTTGCCTAATTAACTACCTAATTGCCCGCTAAATTTCCTGCCTAATTGCCGCCCTAATTAACTGCCTAATTGCCTGCCTTATTAATTGCCTAAATGCCTGCCTAATTAACTGCCTAATTGCCTGCCTAATTAACTGCCTAATTAACTGCCTAATTGCCTGCCTTATTAACTGCTTAATTGCCTGCCTAATTGTTTGCCTGTCTAAAAGTCTGCCTAATTGCCTGCCTAAGTGCCTTTCTAAAAACTGCCTAATTGCCTTTCTAAAACTGCCTAATTTCCTGCCTGCCTAATTGCCTGCCTATTTGCGTGCCTTATTGCCTGCCTAATTGCCTTATTTATTTCCTGCCTAATTACCTGCCTAATTGCCTGTCCAATTGCCTGCCTAATTGCCTGCCTAATTAACTGCCTTATTGCCTGCCTAATTGCCTATCAAATTGCCTGCGTAATTGTATGCCTAATTTATTGCTTAATTGCCTGCCTAATTACTGCCTAATTGCCCGCTTAATTGCCTGCCTAATTGCCTGCCTAATTAACTGCCATATTGCCTGTCTAATTGCCTGCCTAATTGTATGCCTTATTAACTGCCAAATTGCCTGCCTAATTAACTCCCTAAATAACTTTCTAATTGCCTGCCTAATTGCCTGCCTAAATAACTTTCTAATTGCCTGCCTTAATGCCTGCCTAATTGCCTACCTAATTGCCTGCCTAATTGCCTGCCTATTTGCCTGCCTGTCTAAATGCCTGCCTTATTGTCTGCCTTATTGCCTGCCTAATAAACTGCCTAATTGCCTGCCTAATTGCTTGCCTAATTAACTGCCTAATTGCCTGCCTAATTAACTGCCCAATTTCCTGCCTTATTAACTGCTTAATTGCCTGCCTAATTAACTGCCTAATTGCCTGCCTAATTGCCTGCCTTATTGCTTGCCTAATTAACTGCCCAAATGCCTGCCTTATTGCCTGCCTAATTGCCTGCCTAATAAACTGCCTAATTGCCTTTCTAAAAACTGCCTAAATCCTGCCTGCCTAATTGCCTGCCTATTTGCGTGCCTTATTGCCTGCCTAATTGCCTTATTTATTTCCTGCCTAATTACCTGCCTAATTGCCTGTCTAATTACCTACCTGATTGCCTGCCTAATTAACTGCCTTATTGCCTGCCTAATTGCCTATCTAATTGCCTGTGTAATTGTATGCCTTATTACTGCATAATTGCCTGCCTAATTTACTGCCTAATTGCCCGCTTAATTGCCTGCCTAATTAACTGCCATATTGCCTGTCTAATTGCCTGCCTAATTGTATGCCTTATTAACTGCCTAATTGCCCGCCTAATTAACTGCCTAATTGCCCGCTTAATTGCCTGCCTAATTGCCTGCCTAATTCACTGCCTTATTGCCTGCCTAATTGCCTGTCTAATTAACTTACTATTGCCTGCCTAATTGCCTATCTAAATGCCTGCCTAATTGTATGCCTAATTAACTGCCTAATTGACCGCTTAATTGCCTGCCTAATTGCCTCCTTAATTAACTGCTTTATTGCCTGCCTTATTGCCTGCCTGATTGTATGCCTAATTAACTGCCTAATTGCCTGACTAAATAACTGCCTAATTGCCTGTCTAATTAACTGCCTAATTAACTGCCTAATTGCCTGCCTAATTAACTGCCAAATGGCCTGCCTAATTGCCTGCCTGCTTATTGCCTGCCTGCCTAATTGCCTGCCTGCCTAATTGCCTGCCTAATTGCCTGCCTGCCTTATTGCCTGCCTAATTGCCTGCCTAATTGCCTGCCTATCTAAATGCCTGCCTAATTGCCCGCTTAATTGCCTGCCTAATTGCCTGCCTAATTAACTGCCATATTGCATGTCTAATTGCCTGCTGATTGTATGCCTTATTAACTGCCTAATTTCCTGCCTAATTAACTGCCCAATTGTCTGCCTAATTGCCTTCCTAATTGCCTGCCTAATTAACTTTCTAATTGCCTGCCTTAATGCCTGCCTAATTGCTTACCTAATTGCCTGCCTAATTGCCTGCCTATTTGCCTGCCTGTCTAAATGCCTGCCTTATTGTCTGCCTAATTGCCTGCTAAATTGCCTGCCAAATTGCCTGCCTAATTGCCTGCCTAATTATCTGCCTAATTGCCTGCCTTATTGCCTGCCTAATTGCCTTCCTAATTGCCTGCCTAATTGCCTGCCTGCCTAATTGCCTGCCTGCCTATTTGCCTGCCTATTTGCCTGTTTAATTAACTACCTAATTGCCTGCCTTATTGCTTGCTCAATTGCCTACCTAATTGCCTGCCTAATTGCCTGCCTAATTGCCTGCCTATTTGCCTGCCTGTCTAAATGCCTGCCTTATTGTCTGCCTAATTGCCTGCCTAATAAACTGCCTAATTGCTTTCTTAATTAACTGCCTAATTGCCTGCCTAATTGCTTGCCTTATTGCCTGCCTAATTGCCTGCCTAATTGCCTGCCTAATTAACCGCCGAATAACCTGCTTAATTAACTGCCTAATTAACTGCCTTATTGCCTGTCTAATTGCCTATCTAATTGCCTGCCAAATTGTATGCATAATTAACTGCCTAATTGCTTGCTTAATTACCTGCCTAATTGCCTGCCTAATTAGTGCCTAATTAACTGCCTAATTGCCTGCTTAATTGCTTGCCTAATTAACTGCCTAATTGCCCGCTTAATTGCCTGCCTAATTAACTGCCTTATTGCCTGTCTAATTGGCTGCCTAATTGTATGCCTAATTAACTGCCTAATTGCCTGCCTAATTAACTGCCTAATTGCCTGCCTTATTAACTGCCTAATTAACTGCATAATTGCCTGCCTAATTGCATGCCTGCCTAATAACCTGCCTGCTTATTGCCTGCCTAATTGCCTGCCTGCCTAATTGCCTGCCTAATTGCCTGCCTGCCTAATTGCCTTCCTGTCTTAATTCCAGCCTTATTGCCAGCCAAATTGCCTGCCTAATAAACTGCCTAATTGCCTTCCTAAAAACTGCCTAATTTCCTGCCATATTGCCTGCCTAATTGCTTGCCTAATTGCCTGCCTAATTACCTGCCTAATTGCCTGCCTAATTGCCTGCCTAATTGCTTCCCTAATTGCCTGCCTAATTAACTGCCTTATTGCTTGCCTAATTAAATGCCTAATTGCCTGCCTAATTGCCTGCCTAATTGCCTGCCTGCCTAATTGCCTGCCTAATTGCCTGCCAAATTGCCTGCCTGTCTAAATGCCTGCCTTATTGCCAGCCTAATTGCCTGCCTAATAAACTGCCTAATTGCCTGCCTTATTAACTGCTTAATTGCCTGCCTAATTGTTTGCCTGTCTAAAAGTCTGCCTAATTGCCTGCCTAAGTGCCTGCCTAATTTACTGCCTTATTGCCTGCCTAATGAACTGCTTAATTAATTGCTTAATTATGTGCCTAATAAACTGCCTAATTAACTGCCAAATTTCCTGCCTAATTGCCTGCCTAATTACCTGCCTTATTGCCTGCCTAATTAAGTGCCTAATTAACTGGCTAATTGCCTGTTTATTAACTGCCTAATTGCCTGCCTAATTGTTTGCCTGTCTAATAGTCTGCCTAATGTCCTGCCTAAGTGCCTGCCTAATTAACTGCCTAATTGCCTGCCTAATAAACTGCCTAATTACCTGCGTAATTATCTGCCCAATTAACTGCCTAATTGCCTGCCTAAATAAACTGCCTAATTGCCTGCCTAATTAACTGCCTAATTGCCTGCCTAATTACCTGCCTAATTGCCTGCCTAATTATCTGCCTAATTGCCTGCCTAATTGCCTGCTTATATGCAAACCTAATTAAGTGCCTAATTAACTGCCAAATTTCCTGCCTAATTGCCTGCCTAATTACCTGCCTTATTGCTTGCATAATTAACTGCCTAATTGCCTGCCTAATAAATGCCTAATTGCCTGCATAATTAAATGCTAATTGCCTGCATAATTAACTGCCTAATTGCCTGCCTAATTAACTGCCTATATGAAAACCTAATTAAGTGCCTAATTAACTGCCAAATTTCCTGCCTAATTTCCTGCCTAATTAACTGCCTAATTGCCTGCATAATTATCTGCCTGTCTAATTTCCTGCCTAATTGCCTGCCTAAGTGCCTGCCTAATTAACTGCCTAATTGCCTGCCTAATTAACTGCCTAATTGCCTTCCTAAAAACTGCCTAATTGCCTGTATATTTGCCTGCCTAATAGCCTGCCTAATTGTTGCCAAATTGCCTGCCAAATTGCTTGCCTAATTGCTTGCCTAATTGTTTGCCTAATTGCCTGTCTAATTGCCTGACTTATTGTATGCCTAATTAACTGCCTAATTGCCTGCCTAATTAACTGCCTAATTGCCTGCCTTATTAACTGCCTAATTCTGCCTAATTGCCTGCCTAATTAACTGCCTAATTGCCTGCCAAATTGCCTGCCTAATTGCCTGCCTGCCTAATTGCCTGTCTAATTGCATGCCTAATTGTCTGCCTAATTGCTGCCTAATTGCCTGCCTAATTGCTGCCTAATTGCCTGCCTATATGCCGGCTTAATTGCCGGCCTAATTGCTTGCCTAATTGCTTGTCTTATTGCCTGCCTAAATAACTTCCTAATTGCCCGCTTAAATTGCCCGCCTAATTAACTGCCTTCTGCCTGTCTAATTGCCTGCCTAATTGTATGCCTAATTAACTGCCAAATTGCCTGCCTAATTAACTGCCTAATTGCCTGCCTTATTAACTGCCTAATTAACTGCCTAATTGCCTGCCTAATTAACTGCCTAATTGCCTGCCAAATTGCCTGCCTAATTGCCTGCCTATTTGCCTGCCTGTCTAAATGCCTGCCCTATTGTCTGCCTAATTGCCTGCCTAATAAACTGCCTAATTGCCTTCCTAATAAACTGCCTAATTGCCTGCCTAATTGCTTGCCTTATTGCCTGCCTAATTGCCTGCCTAATTGCCTGCCTAATTGCCCGCATAATAAACTCCTTATTTACCTGCCTAATTAACTGCCTTATTGCCTGCCTAATTGCCTATCTAATTGCCTGCCTAATTGTATGCATAATTAACTGCCTAATTAGCTGCTTAATTAACTGCCTAATTGCCTGCCTAATTAAGTGCCTAATTAACTGCTAATTGACTGCTTAATTGCTTGCCTAATAAACTGCCTAATTGCCCGCTTAATTGACTGCCTAATTAACTGCCTTATTGCCTGTCTAATTGCCTGACTTATTGTATGCCTAATTAACTGCCTAATTGCCTGCCTAATTAACTGCCCAATTGCCTGCCTTATTAACTGCCTAATTGCCTGCCTAATTAACTGCCTTATTGCCTGCCTAATTGCCTGCCTTATTGCTTGCGTAATTAACTGCCCAATTGCCTGCCTTATTGCCTGCCTGCCTAATTGCCTGCCTATTTGCCTGCCTGTCTTAATGCCTGCCCTATTGTCTGCCTAATTGCCTGCGTAATAAACTGCCTAATTGCCTTCCTAATAAACTGCCTAATTGCCTGCCTAATTTACTGCCTAACTGCCCGCTTAATTGCCTGCCTAATTAACTGCCTTATTGCCTGCCTAATTAACTGCCTAATTGCCTGCCTTATTAACTGCCTAATTGCCTGCCAAATTGCCTGCCTTATTGCCTGCCTGCCTAATTGCCTGCCTATTTGCCTGCCTGTCTAAATGCCTGCCCTATTGTCTGCCTAATTGCCTGCCTAATAAACTGCCTAATTGCCTTCCTAATAAACTGCCTAATTGCCTGCCTAATTGCTTGCCTTATTGCCTGCCTAATTGCCTGCTTAATTGCCTGCCTAATTGCCCGCATATTAAACTCCTTAATTACCTGCCTAATTAACTGCCTTATTGCCTGCCTAACTGCCTATCTAATTGCCTGCCTAATTGTATGCATAATTAACTGCCTAACTAGCTGCTTAATTAACTGCCTAATTGCCTGCCTAATTAAGTGCCTAATTAACTGCTAATTGCCTGCTTAATTGCCTGCCTAATAAACTGCCTAATTGCCCGCTTAATTGACTGCCTAATTAACTGCCTTATTGCCTGTCTAATTGCCTGACTTATTGTATGCCTAATTAACTGCCTAATTGCCTGCCTAATTAACTGCCTAATTGCCTGCCTTATTAACTGCCTAATTAACTGCCTAATTGCCTGCCTAATTAACTGCCTAATTTCCTGCCAAATTGCCTTCCTTATTGCCTGCCTAATTGCCTGCCTAATAAACTGCCTAATTTCCTTCCTAAAAAACTGCCTAATTGCCTGCCTAATTGCTTGCCTTATTGCCTGCCTAATTGCCTGCCTAATTGCCTGCCTTATTGCCCGCATAATAAACTCCTTAATTACCTGCCTAATTAACTGCCTTATTGCCTGTATAATTGCCTGCCTAATTGCCTGCCTAATTGTCTGCCTAATTAAGTGCCTAATTAACTGCCTAATTGCCTGCCTAGTTAAGTGCCTAATTAACTGCCTAATTGCCTGCCCAAATATCTGCCTAATTGCCTGCCTAATTGCCTGCCTAGTTGCCAGCCTGCCTAATTGCCTGTCTAATTGCATGCCTAATTGCCTGCCTAATTGCTGCCTAATTGCCTGCCTAATTGCCGGCCTAATTACCGGCCTAATTGCTTGCCTAATTGCTTGTCTTATTGTCTGCCTAATTAACTGCCTAATTGCCCGCTTAAATTGCCTGCCTAATTAACTGCCTTCTGCCTGTCTAATTGCCTGCCTAATTGTATGCCTAATTAACTGCCAAATTGCCTGCCTAATTAACTTCCAAATTGCCTGCCTTATTAACTGCCTAATTAACTGCCTAATTGCCTGTTAAATTGCCTGCCTTATTGCCTGCCTAATTGCCGGCCTAATTGCTTGCCTAATTGCTTGTCTTATTGCCTGCCTAATTAACTGCCTAATTGCCCGCTTAAATTGCCTGCCTAATTAACTGCCTTCTGCCTGTCTAATTGCCTGCCTAATTGTATGCCTAATTAACTGCCAAATTGCCTGCCTAATTAACTGCCTAATTGCCTGCCTTATTAACTGCCTAATTAACTGCCTAATTGCCAGCCAAATTGCCTGCCTTATTGCCTGCCTGCCTAATTGCCGGCCTAATTGCCGGCCTAATTGCTTGCCATATTGCCTGTCTGCCTATTTGCCTGCCTATTTGCCTGCCTAATTAACTGCATAATTACCTGCCTAATTGCCTGTCTAATTGCCTGCCTAATGAACTGCCTAATTAATTGCCTTATTGCCTTGCTAATTAACTGCCTAACTGCCTGCCTAATTGCCTGCCTAATTAACAGCCTAATTGCCTGCCTAATTTAGTGCCTAATTAACTGCCTAATTGCCTGCCTAATTGACTGCCTAATTGCCTGCCTAATTAGCTGCCTAATTGCCTGCCTTATTGCCTGCTTAATTGCCTTCCTAATTGCCTGCCTAATTGCCTGCCTGCCTAATTGCCTGCCTATTTGCCTGCCTGTCTAAATGCCTGCCCTATTGTCTGCCTAATTGCCTGCCTAATAAACTGCCTAATTGCCTTCCTAATAAACTGCTTAATTGCCTGCTTAATTGCTTGCCTAATTGCCTGCCTAATTAACTGCCTTACTGCCTGCCTTATTGCCTATCTAATTGCCTCCCTTATTGTATAACTAATTAACTACCTAACTGCCTGCCTAATTAACTGCCTAATTGCCTGCCTAATTAAGTGCCTAATATACTGGCTAATTGCCTGTTTTATTAACTGCCTAATTGCCTGCCTAATTGTTTGCCTGTCTAATAGTCTGCCTAATGTCCTGCCTAAGTGCCTGCCTAATTAACTGCCTAATTGCCTGCCTAATTAACTGCCTAATTGCCTGCCTTATTACTGCCTAATTAACTGCCTAATTGCCTGCCTAATTGCCTGCCTGCCTAATAACCTGCCTGCTTATTGCCTGCCTAATTGCCTGCCTAATTGCCTTCCTAATTGCCTGCCTGCCTAATTGCCTGCCTGTCTTAATTCCAGCCTTATTGCCAGCCAAATTGCCTGCCTAATAAACTGCCTAATTGCATTCCTAAAAAAATGCCTAATTGCCTGCCATACTGCCTGCCTAATTGCCTGCCTAATTGCCTGCCTAATTACCTGCCTAATTGCCTGTCTAATTGCCTGCCTAATTGCCTGCCAAATTGCCTGCCTGTCTAAATGCCTGCCTTATTGCCAGCCTAATTGCCTGTTTAATAAACTGCCTAATTGCCTGCCTAATTAAGTGCCTAATTGCCTGCCTTATTAACTGCTTAATTGCCTGCCTAATTGTTTGCCTGTCTAAAAGTCTGCCTAATTGCTTCCCTAATTGCCTGCCTAATTAACTGCCTTATTGCTTGCCTAATTAAATGCCTAATTGCCTGCCTAATTGCCTGCTTAATTGCCTGCCTGCCTAATTGCCTGCCTAATTGCCTGCCAAATTGCCTGCCTGTCTATATGCCTGCCTTATTGCCAGCCTAATTGCCTGCCTAATAAACTGCCTAATTGCTTGCCTAATTAAGTGCCTAATTAACTGCCTAATTGCCTGCCTTATTATTTGCTTAATTGCCTGCCTAATTGTTTGCCTGTCTAAAAGTCTGGCTAATTGCCTGCCTAAGTGTCTGCCTAATTAACTGCCTAATTGCCTGCCTAATATACTGGCTAATTACCTGCGTAATTATCTGCCCAATAAACTGCCTAATTACCTGCCAAATTGTCTGCCTAATTCCCTGCCTAAATAAATGCGTAATTGCCTGCCTAATTAACTGCCTAATTGTCTAGCTTATTGCCTGCCTAATTGTATGCTTTATTAACTGCCTAATTGCCTGCCTTATTAACTGCCTAATTGCCTGCCTAATAAAGTGCATAATTAACTGCCTAATTGCCAGCTTATTGCCTGCCTAATTAACTGCCTAATTGTTAGCTAATTGCCTGCCTAATTGCCTGCCTAATTGCCTGCCTAATTACCTGCCTTATTACCTGCCTAATTGATTGCCTAATTGTTTGCCTGTCGAATAGCCTGCCTAATTGCCTGCCTAAGTGCCTGCCTAATTAACTGCCTAATTGCCTGCCTAATTATCTGCCTAATTGCCTGCCTAATTAACTGCCTATATGCAAACCTAATTAAGTGCCTAATTAACTGCCAAATTTCCTGCCTAATATCCTGCCTAATTGCCTGCCTAATTGCCTGCCAAATTGCCTGTCTAAATGCCTGCCTTATTGCCAGCCTTATTGCCTGTTTAATAAACTGCCTAATTGCCTGCCTAATTAAGTGCCTAATTGCCTGCCTTATTAACTGCTTAATTGCCTGCCTAATTGTTTGCCTGTCTAAAAGTCTGCCTAATTGCTTCCCTAATTGCCTGCCTAATTAACTGCCTTATTGCTTGCCTAATTAAATGCCTAATTGCCTGCCTAATTGCCTGCTTTATTGCCTGCCTGCCTAATTGCCTGCCTAATTGCCTGCCAAATTGCCTGCCTGTCTATATGCCTGCCTTATTGCCAGCCTAATTGCCTGCCTAATAAACTGCCTAATTGCTTGCCTAATTAAGTGCCTAATTAACTGCCTAATTGCCTGCCTTATTATTTGCTTAATTGCCTGCCTAATTGTTTGCCTGTCTAAAAGTCTGCCTAATTGCCTGCCTAAGTGTCTGCCTAATTAACTGCCTAATTGCCTGCCTAATAAACTGGCTAATTAACTGCGTAATTATCTGCCTAATAAACTGCCTAATTACCTGCCAAACTGCCTGCCTAATTCCCTGCCTAAATAAATGCGTAATTGCCTGCCTAATTAACTGCCTAATTGTCTATCTTATTGCCTGCCTAATTGTATGCCTTATTAACTGCCTAATTGCCTGCCTAATTAACTGCCTAATTGCCTGCCTAATAAAGTGCATAATTAACTGCCTAATTGCCAGCTTAATTGCCTGCCTAATTAACTGCCTAATTGTTAGCTAATTGCCTGCCTAATGACCTGCCTTATTACCTGCCTAATTGATTGCCTAATTGTTTGCCTGTCTAATAGCCTGCCTAATTGCCTGCCTAATTAACTGCCTAATTGCCTGCCTAATTAACTGCCTAATTGCCTGCCTAATTATCTGCCTAATTGCCTGCCTAATTAACTGCCTATATGCAAACCTAATTAAGTGCCTAATTAACTGCCAAATTTCCTGCCTAAATTCCTGCCTAATTAACTGCCTAATTGCCTGCATAATTATCTGCCTGTCTAATTTCCTGCCTAGTTGCCTGCCTAAGTGCCTGTCTAATTAACTGCCTAATTGCTTGCCTAATTAACTGCCTAATTGCCTTCCTTATTGCCTGCCTAAATAAATGCCTAATTGCCTGCCTTATTAACTGCCTAATTAACTGCTTAATTGCCTGCCTAATTAACTGCCTTATTGCCTGCCTAATTGACTGCCTAATTGCCTGCCTAATTGCCTGCCTAATTTCCTGCATAATTACTTGCCTATTTAACTACCTAATTGCCCGCTAAATTTCCTGCCTAATTGCCGCCCTAATTAACTGCCTAATTGCCTGCCTTATTAACTGCCTAAATGCCTGCCTAATTAACTGCCTAATTGCCTGCCTAATTAACTGCCTAATTGCCTGCCTTATTAACTTCTTAATAGCCTGCCTAATTGTTTGCCTGTCTAAAAGTCTGCCTAATTGCCTGCCTAAGTGCCTTTCTAAAAACTGCCTAATTGCCTTTCTAAAAACTGCCTAATTGCCTGCCTGCCTAATTGCCTGCCTATTTGCCTGCCTTATTGCCTGCCTAATTGCCTTATTTTTTCTGCCTAATTACCTGCCTAATTGCCTGTCCAATTGCCTGCCTAATTGCCTGCCTAATTAACTGCCTTATTGCCTGCCTAATTGCCTATCAAATTGCCTGCGTAATTGTATGCCTAATTTACTGCTTAATTGCCTGCCTAATTAACTGCCTAATTGCCCGCTTAATTGCCTGCCTAATTGCCTGCCTAATTAACTGCCATATTGCCTGTCTAATTGCCTGCCTAATTGTATGCCTTATTAACTGCCAAATTGCCTGCCTAATTAACTCCCTAAATAACTTTCTAATTGCCTGCCTAATTGCCTGCCTAAATAACTTTCTAATTGCCTGCCTTAATGCCTGCCTAATTGCCTACCTAATTGCCTGCCTAATTGCCTGCCTATTTGCCTGCCTGTCTAAATGCCTGCCTTATTGTCTGCCTAATTGCCTGCCTAATAAACTGCCTAATTGCTTGCCTAATTGCTTGCCTAATTAACTGCCAAATTGCCTGCCTAATTAACTGCCCAATTGCCTGCCTTATTAACTGCTTAATTGCCTGCCTAATTAACTGCCTTTTTGCCTGCCTAATTGCCTGCCTTATTGCTTGCCTAATTAACTGCCCAAATGCCTGCCTTATTGCCTGCCTAATTGCCTGCCTAATTGCCTGCCTAATAAACTGCCTAATTGCCTTTCTAAAAACTGCCTAATTGCCTGCCTGCCTAATTGCCTGCCTATTTGCGTGCCTTATTGCCTGCCTAATTGCCTGCCTAATTGCCTTATTTATTTCCTGCCTAATTACCTGCCTAATTGCCTGTCTAAGTGCCTACCTGATTGCCTGCCTAATTAACTGCCTTATTGCCTGCCTAATTGCCTATCTAATTGCCTGTGTAATTGTATGCCTTATTACTGCATAATTGCCTGCCTAATTTACCGCCTAATTGCCCGCTTAATTGCCTGCCTAATTAACTGCCATATTGCCTGTCTAATTGCCTGCCTAATTGTATGCCTTATTAACTGCCTAATTGCCCGCCTAATTAACTGCCTAATTGCCCGCTTAATTGCCTGCCTAATTAACTGCCTTATTGCCTGCCTAATTGCCTGTTTAATTAACTGCCTATTGCCTGCCTAATTGCCTATCTAAATGCCTACCTAATTGTATGCCTAATTAACTGCCTAATTGACCGCTTAATTGCCTGCCTAATTGCCTGCCTAATTGCCTTATTTATTTCCTGCCTAATTACCTGCCTAATTGCCTGTCTAATTGCCTGCCTGATTGCCTGCCTGATTGCCTGCCTAATTAACTGCCTTATTGCCTGCCTAATTGCCTATCTAATTGCCTGCGTAATTGTATGCCTTATTAACTGCATAATTGCCTGCCTAATTTACTGCCTAATTGCCCGCTTAATTGCCTGCCTAATTGCCTGCCTAATAACTGCCATATTGCCTGTCTAATTGCTTCCCAAACTGCCTGCCTAATTTCCTGCTTAATTGCCTGCCTAATTAACTGCCTAATTGCCTGCCTAATTGAATGCCCAATTGCCTGCCTAATTGCCTGCCTAATTTCCTGCATAATTACTTGCCTAATTAACTACCTAATTGCCCGCTAAATTTCCTGCCTAATTGCCGTCCTAATTAACTGCCTAATTGCCTGCCTTATTAACTGCCTAAATGCCTGCCTAATTAACTGCCTAATTGCCTGCCTAATTAACTGCCTAATTAACTGCCTAATATCCTGCCTTATTAACTGCTTAATTGCCTGCCTAATTGTTTGCCTGTCTAAAAGTCTGCCTAATTGCCTGCCTAAGTGCCTTTCTAAAAACTGCCTAATTGCCTTTCTAAAACTGCCTAATTGCCTGCCTGCCTAATTGCCTGCCTATTTGCGTGCCTTATTGCCTGCCTAATTGCCTTATTTATTTCCTGCCTAATTACCTGCCTAATTGCCTGTCCAATTGCCTGCCTAATTGCCTGCCTAATTAACTGCCTTATTGCCTGCCTAATTGCCTATCAATTTGCCTGCGTAATTGTATGCCTAATTTATTGCTTAATTGCCTGCCTAATTTACTGCCTAATTGCCCGCTTAATTGCCTGCCTAATTGCCTGCCTAATTAACTGCCATATTGCCTGTCTAATTGCCTGCCTAATTGTATGCCTTATTAACAGCCCAATTGCCTGCCTAATTAACTCCCTAAATACCTTTCTAATTGCCTGCCTAATTGCCTGCCTAAATAACTTTCTAATTGTCTACCTTAATGCCTGCCTAATTGCCTACCTAATTGCCTGCCTAATTGCCTGCCTATTTGCCTGCCTGTCTAAATGCCTGCCTTATTGTCTGCCTAATTGCCTGCCTAATAAACTGCCTTATTGCCTGCCTAATTGCTTGCCTAATTAACTGCCTAATTGCCTGACTAATAAACTGCCAAATTGCCTACCTTATTAACTGCTTAATTGCCTGCCTAATTAACTGCCTAATTGCCTGCCTAATTGCCTGCCTTATTGCTTGCCTAATTAACTGCCCGAATGCCTGCCTTATTGCCTGCCTAATTGCCTGCCTAATTGCCTGCCTAATAAACTGCCTAATTGCCTTTCTAAAAACTGCCTAAATCCTGCCTGCCTAATTGCCTGCCTATTTGCGTGCCTTATTGCCTGCCTAATTGCCTTATTTATTTCCTGCCTAATTACCTGCCTAATTGCCTGTCTAATTGCCTACCTGATTGCCTGCCTAATTAACTGCCTTATTGCCTGCCTAATTGCCTATCTAATTGCCTGTGTAATTGTATGCCTTATTACTGCATAATTGCCTGCCTAATTTACTGCCTAATAGCCCGCTTAATTGCCTGCCTAATTGCCTGCCTAATTAACTGCCATATTGCCTGTCTAATTGCCTGCCTAATTGTATGCCTTATTAACTGCCTAATTGCCCGCCTAATTAACTGCCTAATTGCCCGCTTAATTGCCTGCCTAATTGCCTGCCTAATTAACTGCCTTATTGCCTGCCTAATTGCCTGTCTAATTAACTGCCTATTGCCTGCCTAATTGCCTATCTAAATGCCTGCCTAATTGTATGCCTAATTAACTGCCTAATTGACCGCTTAATTGCCTGCCTAATTGCCTCCTTAATTAACTGCTTTATTGCCTGCCTTATTGCCTGCCTGATTGTATGCCTAACTAACTGCCTAATTGCCTGACTAAATAACTTCCTTAATGCCTGTCTAATTAACTGCCTAATTAACTGCCTAATTGCCTGCCTAATTAACTGCCAAATGGCCTGCCTAATTGCCTGCCTGCTTATTGCTTGCCTGCCTAATTGCCTGCCTGCCTAATTGCCTGCCTAATTGCCTGCCTGCCTAATTGCCTGCCTAATTGCCTGCCTAATTGCCTGCCTGTCTAAATGCCTGCCTAATTGCCCGCTTAATTGCCTGCTAATTGCCTGCCTAATTAACTGCCATATTGCCTGTCTAATTGCCTGCTGATTGTATGCCTTATTAACTGCCTAATTGCCTGCCTAATTAACTGCCTAATTGCCTGCCTAATTAACTGCCTAATTGTCTGCCTAATTGCCTTCCTAATTGCCTGCCTAATTAACTTTCTAATTGCCTGCCTTAATGCCTGCCTAATTGCTTACCTAATTGCCTGCCTAATTGCCTGCCTATTTGCCTGCCTGTCTAAATGCCTGCCTTATTGTCTGCCTAATTGCCTGCTAAATTGCCTGCCAAATTGCCTGCCTTATTGTCTGCCTAATTGCCTGCTAAATTGCCTGCCTAATTGCCTGCCTATTTGCCTGCCTGTCTAAATGCCTGCCTTATTGCCTACCTAATTGCCTGCCTAATTGCCTGCCTGCCTAATTGCCTGCCTATTTGCCTGCCTGTCTAAATGCCTGCCTTATTGTCTGCCTAATTGCCTGCCTAATAAACTGCCTAATTGCTTTCTTAATTAACTGCCTAATTGCCTGCCTAATTGCTTGCCTTATTGCCTGCCTAATTGCCTGCCTAATTGCCTGCCTAATTAACCGCCTAATAACCTGCTTAATTAACTGCCTAATTAACTGCCTTATTGCCTGCCTAATTGCCTATCTAATTTGCCTGCCTAATTGTATGAATAATTAACTGCCTAATTTCTTGCTTAATTACCTGTCTAATTGCCTGCCTAATTAGTGCCTAATTAACTGCCTAATTGCCTGCTTAATTGCTTGCCTAATTAACTGCCTAATTGCCCGCTTATTTGCCTGCCTAATTAACTGCCTTATTGCCTGTCTAATTGCCTGCCTAATTGTATGACTAATTAACTGCCTAATTGCCTGCCTAATTAACTGCCTAATTGCCTGCCTTATTAACTGCCTAATTAACTGCATAATTGCCTGCCTAATTGCATGCCTGCCTAATAACCTGCCTGCTTATTGCCTGCCTAATTGCCTGCCTGCCTAATTGCCTGCCTAATTGCCTGCCTGCCTAATTGCCTTCCTGTCTTAATTCCAGCCTTATTGCCAGCCAAATTGCCTGCCTAATAAACTGCCTAATTGCCTTCCTAAAAACTGCCTAATTGCCTGTTATATTGCCTGCCTAACTGCTTGCCTAATTGCCTGCCTAATTACCTGCCTAATTGCCTGCCTAATTGCCTGCCTAATTGCTTCCCTAATTGCCTGCCTAATTAACTGCCTTATTGCTTGCCTAATTAAATGCCTAATTGCCTGTCTTATTGCCTGCCTAATTGCCTGCCTAATTGCCTGCCTAATTGCCTGCCAAATTGCCTGCCTGTCTAAATGCCTGCCTTATTGCCAGCCTAATTGCCTGCCTAATAAACTGCCTAATTGCCTGCCTAATTAACTGCCTAATTGCCTGCCTTATTAACTGCTTAATTGCCTGCCTAATTGTTTGCCTGTCTAAAAGTCTGCCTAATTGCCTGCCTAAGTGCCTGCCTAATTAACTGCCTTATTGCCTGCCTAATGAACTGCTTAATTAATTGCTTAATTATGTGCCTAATAAACTGCCTAATTACCTGCCTAATTGCCTGCCTAATTCCCTGCCTAAATAAATGCCTAATTGCCTGCCTAATTAACTGCCTAATTGTCTATCTTATTGCCTGCCTAATTGAATGCCTTATTACCTGCCTAATTGCCTGCCTAATAAACTGCCTAATTGCCTGCCTAATAAAGTGCATAATAAACTGCCTAATTGCCAGGTTTATTGCCTGCCTAATTAACTGCCGAATAGTTAGCTAATTGCCTGCCTAATTGCCTGCATAATTAACTGCCTTACTGCCTGCCTAACTGCCTATCTAATTGCTTCCCTTATTGTATACCTTATTATCTGCCTAATTGCCTGCCTAATTTTTCTGCCTAGTTGCCTGTATAATTATCTGCCTGTCTAATTTCCTGCCTAATTGCCTGCCTAAGTGACTGCCTAATTAACTGCCTAATTGCCTGCCTAATTCACTGCCTAATTACCTTCCTAAAAACTGCCTAATTGCCTGTATATTTGCCTGCCTAATTGCCTGCCTAATTGCCTGCCTAATTGCTGCCAAATTGCCTGCCAAATCGCTTGCCTAATTGCTTGCCTAATTTTTTGCCTTATTGCCTGCCTAATTAACTGCCTAATTAATTTCCTAATTACCTGCCTAATAACCTGCCTAATTGCCTGCCTTATTGCCTGATTTATTGCCTGCCTAATTGC
>NW_026962343.1:0-73432 GCF_032445375.1 Bacillus rossius redtenbacheri
GGGAACAGTAAAGCTACGAGTCACGAATGCAAGTTACAGTCGGGAACCTGAAAGGGGCTTACATAACAAACACTGAGTTGCAGGAATTACTAGGTGATAGTTTGGCACTTGGAAAATTAAAGGCGAGATAGGTAGTTACTTTACTTTAACAGGTACAAAAAGCTATGCAGATATTAACAAATTAAATGTAACAGTTAAACTTTAAATGTTTGCAATAAAAGATGGCCGCGATTAACGAATTTAATTCAAATAAACAAACAACAAATGGCCAGACAAATAGAAATTCAAATAATTAATGCAAGATGGCCGAAAGCTTGCAGAAAGAAAACAAGTAAATAAACAAGATGGCCACAAGAACTTACTTAAAAACAAAACACAAGTGCCAGACTACCACCTACCTTATCTCCATGTAGTTCCCATGTCCTCCCTAGGCGCAGCAGCAGTCGATCCATCCTCGGAACTGCTGGAAGTATGGTCGTTTCGTGCCGGAGTGAATACAGCACGATCTTTTCTTGAGCACAGTTATTTAACTAATCACTTCTCGGGGCTAGATCATTAAGCTGATAAGAACAGATACTACACTTTGATCTTAGCCAAAAGGCCGAGAAGCGATAACAATCCTAATGAACCAGGAGCTATATGGGCTCCCTATTACTAAATCAAATGCTATAACAAGGTCTACTGACTTCCATAAACGACTGTACACTTTCGACGAGCCGTCATACTCTACACCACACATGCACAAGCATGGTCTGTACATTGATAATATCTTCAATACAGTGACACGAGGTATTACAATCCAAATGAATCACTATTCACCAGCAATAAACAAAAAACTTGGTATATCCATAACAACGCTCTTACAATTACCGTACTTTCCACTTGCTGCAGCACAAGCTGGTCCCTTAGATTAACTGCAGTTTCAATAAGGCAAGAATGATTCTCATGGGAGAGTTGACTTTATACATTACATTTTAATTGTCAATATAATTTTATCTAAACAGATATTTAACGTTGCCTAAGCAATGTGCCCCCATGCTGGCATGCACTAGGCAGTGGCCAGCAGGGTCAATCGCACTCCCCGGACCAGGTCCGGGGGCAATCCGTCACAAAAAATGCTGCCAAGACAAAGTGTAGAAGAATCGCAGATACTACACTTCGATCTTAGCCAAAAGGCCGAGAAGCGATACTACACTCTGATCTTAGCCGAAAGGCCGAGAAACATCCCTTAAAATACACATCAAAATTAATATTGCACATTGTAAAACTCCATTAACCAAACACATGTAGTTCAACAGATAAAAAAAAGTCAATACAATTCATACAAATATTAACATGAGTAATGAATAACAATAATAGTAATAAAAGGTTTCACAACAAGCCTTAACCACACACTTACATAAACTCACGCATCGACATGACAAAATACATTTTCAATACATCATCATTATTATCATTTAACACTGCCTAATTGTTAATTATATTGAATTTTTTCTCACACAGCTAAATTTATTAAACATTCACAACAAGCACTACATTGTATGATAAAATAAAATAATTAATTCCTATTATTCTGCACACAAAATTGCTAAGTTCCTACATGTTCTCGCATTCCAAGTTCGTCCCTTGGGCATCCTTGTAGTTCCTGTTCGGCCGCCCCTGGCAGCACCTACTGGATCAGCTTTCTCTTCCTCTTCATTTGTTGAATGTACACACGACTTTTCTGTATTGTCTCTGCACTTGGGCACATTACATTACAACAATCAATTTTTCACTATCATCCATTCTTACAAGTTGGTAACAATGTTTATTACATTTAAAACAAACTTAAAGTTTATTACATTTTGTGGTGGGCCGATCCCGGTGGTACTGCAATACCGGGCCAACCCGCGGCGGAGGTGGGGCAAGCCCCTAGCACTCCGCCCTGTTCCAAAAATCAGTTTAATATTCTGGTCCTGCGATGCAGGACGTATCAGATATTAAGCTGATAAGAACAGATTTTTTAGGTTGCCTAAGCAATGTTCGCTGCTGGCATGCACTAGGCAGTGGCCAGCAGGAGACAATACAACTCCCCCGAACTGGTCGGGGGTGCAAACCTGCAAATCCGTCACAAAAAATGTTTGCTAAGGCAAAGTGTAGCAGAATCTCTCTCCCATATGACTGTGGGTGCCACCCCGGTCCCAACCTCCACCACTGAAGCCAAGCCACCGACGTACTCGGGGGGCCAGTGATTGTGAAGGCGGGACCAGGCCCTCCCACAACCATATGGTCGACAAATTCTGTGCATTCTGTTCCCCCAGCATAACAGTTGTCACACCATTAAGCTGATAAGAACAGATACTACACTTTGATCTTAGCCAAAAGGCCGAGAAGCGATAACAATCCTAATGAACCAGGAGCTATATGGGCTCCCTATTACTAAATCAAATGCTATAACAAGGTCTACTGACTTCCATAAACGACTGTACACTTTCGACGAGCCGTCATACTCTACACCACACATGCACAAGCATGGTCTGTACATTGATAATATCTTCAATACAGTGACACGAGGTATTACAATCCAAATGAATCACTATTCACCAGCAATAAACAAAAACTTGGTATATCCATAACAACGCTCTTACAATTACCGTACTTTCCACTTGCTGCAGCACAAGCTGGTCCCTTAGATTAACTGCAGTTTCAATAAGGCAAGAATGATTCTCATGGGAGAGTTGACTTTATACATTACATTTTAATTGTCAATATAATTTTATCTAAACAGATATTTAACGTTGCCTAAGCAATGTGCCCCCATGCTGGCATGCACTAGGCAGTGGCCAGCAGGGTCAATCGCACTCCCCCGGACCAGGTCCGGGGGCAATCCGTCACAAAAAATGCTGCCAAGACAAAGTGTAGAAGAATCGCAGATACTACACTTCGATCTTAGCCAAAAGGCCGAGAAGCGATACTACACTCTGATCTTAGCCGAAAGGCCGAGAAACATCCCTTAAAATACACATCAAAATTAATATTGCACATTGTAAAACTCCATTAACCAAACACATGTAGTTCAACAGATAAAAAAAAGTCAATACAATTCATACAAATATTAACATGAGTAATGAATAACAATAATAGTAATAAAAGGTTTCACAACAAGCCTTAACCACACACTTACATAAACTCACGCATCGACATGACAAAATACATTTTCAATACATCATCATTATTATCATTTAACACTGCCTAATTGTTAATTATATTGAATTTTTTCTCACACAGCTAAATTTATTAAACATTCACAACAAGCACTACATTGTATGATAAAATAAAATAATTAATTCCTATTATTCTGCACACAAAATTGCTAAGTTCCTACATGTTCTCGCATTCCAAGTTCGTCCCTTGGGCATCCTTGTAGTTCCTGTTCGGCCGCCCCTGGCAGCACCTACTGGATCAGCTTTCTCTTCCTCTTCATTTGTTGAATGTACACACGACTTTTCTGTATTGTCTCTGCACTTGGGCACATTACATTACAACAATCAATTTTTCACTATCATCCATTCTTACAAGTTGGTAACAATGTTTATTACATTTAAAACAAACTTAAAGTTTATTACATTTTGTGGTGGGCCGATCCCGGTGGTACTGCAATACCGGGCCAACCCGCGGCGGAGGTGGGGCAAGCCCCTAGCACTCCGCCCTGTTCCAAAAATCAGTTTAATATTCTGGTCCTGCGATGCAGGACGTATCAGATATTAAGCTGATAAGAACAGATTTGAAAGCTATTTATTAGCAATATCTCAAAACCCTTTACAATATTAAAAACACATATTAGGAAATGGAAAAAGGGGCACCTAGCGCCCGGAAAACCAAAGATTATGGGAGAATTAAAGTGAAACTAATCCCACCGTGCCCCTGGGGCCGGTTCCCTCCCTCAAAGGCGGGAGGTAAGAAGTTACGTTAAAAGGGGAACTAGTCCCCGCAAGTCACTAACTAGACTAAAAGAAAGAAGTTACGTTAAAACAGAACTAGTCTGTTGCAAGAAAAGAAAACAAAAACCCTCTTAAGATATAAAATATTCACGAACAAGGAGCCTAGCTCCCCGCGGTCCTTAAATAATTAAACACACATATGCACTTTTACCACAACTAAATTTACTCCGGGGAGTAGCCCCTCCTGAAGTTACTTAAGATATTTTAGTTTAATGGGCAGGCTGCCTGCCCCAAAGAAACCCAGCTATGGCTGCCCCCCACCCTCTACATCACAGTGCCTCCATACTGCTCTCCTAACAAGCTATTAGGGCATGCACACTTGGCCGGCCTCAGAGAGACCAACCAAACATGGACACCAGAAGGTATTGAAGTCCCTACAAGCCACGACGCGGTGCCGCCCCAGCCAGGGTACGGCCCTATACGCCGTGGCCCCCCCGCCCCCACCGCATCACTCCGAGGAATGACACGATGAGGGCGGGAGCCTAATGGTTAACCTGACTGTAATTAGGTTCTGAATGCTGGCCTACAGTTTGTGCACAATCCCTGTTGTGTGCAAGACCAGGCCTGGGCAGGGGTGTATTTCCCACTCCTCTTTAAGATTTATGATAGTTAGGGGAGTGAATTTAAACATTAATGTAGAAGTGCCAGTTGTTGTGGCCATGCATTATTACAAAGAACAAGCACCAGATAAATTGAAAGTAAAAAGGGTGGCAGCCTTAGGGGCACTAAAGGCCTGCTCATGACAGACCCTTACCACCCAGTCACCTCAGGTCAGTCCCGCACACACACTTGGGGGCCTTCCTACCACAGATGCTAGATGTTAAATTGGCATAGTAGCCAATGCAAGGATAAATCTTGTAAACAAGCATTCAGTTATTGCTGTTGAGAAGTAGAAGTTAAGGTTGAGAACAGACTTTGGCACTGGCCTTCAACTTTGCAAATCTAAGCATGCCTTAAATACTTCATGTTACACTTGGGAAAGGAAATGAATGAAGATACACAGCAGAGAAATAAAAATTATACAGAGGGTCTAACCCTCACAAACTTAAATAATGATCAAACCTGTAAGAGAAAAGAGAAACATACATAGCACTGAAAAAGAAAATTAATGAAAAATAAAAAAATAAAAAAATTAAATTTTTGCTAGAAGAGCTCGCACGAAGCGTTATACAAGGTGTCTAACACCTGCAAACTTAAGATATTTCAAGTAATGATGTTATATGTGGAGTGAAGCTCTGGGCTGAAAACTTTTAAATATTAGACATTGTGCAGAGTATTGATGGAAAACAAGGTGTCTAACACCTGCAAACCTTAAGTAACATCATTGTAGAATACATAAGTTTTAATAAACTACACAAGGTGTCTAACACCCACAAACTTAAAATATCTCAGATGGAGGGGGCAAGCTGTTCAGAAGTAACAAATAATAACAATTTAAAAGAAATGATTGTTTTAGACTATTTAGATAGTATTGTTTACCAGGGAAAATTAGATTGCAGTTTCTTGAAAGGGGTTGTTTTAGGTTGAATGTTGTTTTTATTATTGGGGAGAGGAGAAAGTCATTAGTTTTGAAAGTGATGCTACGATGGGTGGTTTAGGTGAATTTTACTGTATTGTGTGTTAGGTAGGATGTTCAAATGTAATTAGTTGTGTGGTAGTGTTTACTATTTGTTACAAGTGTTTGGGATATTATTTGGCATTTGATTTAGTAAGTCAGAGGTTAAAAGTGTGCTATTTTACTAGTGGTTTTTGTATATGGGATTAGAAGAAGTTTGAAATTATTGAACTGAGGGGTGATTTATTTAGGTGTCTGGTGATGCTGTTGTTTTATATTTGTGTTTTATGGCAGTGTTAAGCAGGTGCACTAGGTCAGGGGGGAATTATTGTAATTAAATGCATATGGCTCTATTTTAATTGTGATTTAGGTGTTGAGTTGTGGTGAGGTGGCTGCTAATGATGCATGACTATTTTAGAAGCAGAGGCAGATTGAAGTGTGTTGAGAGGGGGAGATTCAGGTTAATTGTTATTATTGGGGATGGGAGAAAATAAATCATTAAACTGGGGAGTGATGTTACGACGGGTGGGTTTAGGTGAGTTTAACAATATTGAGAGTAAGGCGGGTCATACATGTGTAATTAGTTTTGTGGTGATGTTTACTAAGAGTTACAAGTGCTTGGGTTATTGTGTGGCATTTTAATTAATAAGTTAGAGGTTGAAAGTGTGCTATTTTGACTAGTGGTTTGTATATATGGTATTAGAAGAAGTTTGTTATTATTAAACCGAGGAGTGATTTATTTTAGGTGTCTGTTGTTGCTGTTATATTAATTGTACGTTATTGTGCTGGAGACAAAAATGTTAGGAAAGTTTACAATGTCAGGGGGAATTATAGTTAGTGACCGCATGTGGCTCTATGGGGAGTGCATTATATTAGGTGACTGGTGTTTTATTTCTTTTTTATGGCAGTGGCTGCATATGTGCTATTAAGTTTACAAATTCATAGGGAAATTATTGTTATTAAACGTGTGTGGCTCTATTTTAATTGTGAGTTAGGTGTGGTGTTGTGCTGGGGTGGCTATTAATGGTGCATGACTATTGTGGAAGCAGGAACAGTGGCAAATTTAACTGTGGTGTAAAATAGGTAGATATTATTATTGCGTGGTGGAGATTGCAAGTGTGAACAATGATGGCATTCAGGCATGATTGATACTTCCTGGTAGGGTGGGGGGCAAAAGCGTCCTCGTCAACTAAATCTAGGGGTCCAACCACAACATTATCGGTCCAACACTTAGACGTCCGCACACAAACACACATTGGCACACGACAGGGCCCGGACAGGCACCCTGCTCCCACGCTGATCCCGCGGCGGAGTGCTGGGGCACTCGGGCCTCTGCTTCAGTTTTCTGCAGAGGGGCTCACAAGTCCCCCCCTTCCACCGGTGATCCAACGGTGGGAGGCTGGTGCCTCCATGGCCATCTACTTCTGTGTTCAGCGGGGAGGGCACCTGCGTCCCTCCCCTTCCACCGGTGGTCCAACGGTGGAGCGCTGGTGCGCTCCGGCAGCACTTCTGTTTTCGTCGGGGGGGCTCTCAGGTCCCCCCCTTCCACCGGTGGTCCAACGGTGGGGGGCTGGTGCCCCCAGCGGTGCGGCGCCGAGTGGCCGATTGTTGGGGCACGAACCACGGTGTTGCGGGCACCGCGGCTCCAGCGCCCGGGGCCCACATCATGGTTGTGGTCCTGGTCTGCCCCTTGGTCGACGACCACCTTGTCCTCTCCCACGGCCACGACCCCGGACTGCGGGGGCCTGGTCTGGGACTGGTTGCGGGTTGGCAGGCGGCGCCTCCACCTGGTACTGACGGTGGCCCGTGACGTGCTCGGTGTAGATGTCACGGGACCACCTGATGACGTCAGACACCATGAGGTGCCGCATCTTCCGTGCGTACCTCCAGCGGACACGTAACTGCTGGAGGACGTAGTCGTTGCACGGGTCCCAGGATCCGAGGGACCCGACAACGAGGGCCTCGTTGAAAACTGTGTAGCCCTGCGCAGTCAGTGTGTCTGCCAACCCCTGGTATTTCGTCGTCTTTGTGGTCCGCACGAGATCCAAAGCCTGGCTCCGGTTCTCGAACGGGACCGCGACATCCACTATGGAGATCTTCTTCCTGGGCTCGTCCACGACCACCAGGTCAGGACGGAGCAAGGACCCGGTGTGGGGCACGGCACGGTTCACCCGCACCTCCACGCCCGGGTCCCTCGGGATGGCAGCGGCCAGCCTGTGCAGCACCGAGTTGTGGCGGTGCTGCCAGGCGGCGGAGTGGCGGCCGCAGTGGTTGAGGACGTGCGGCAGCGTCTCGTTGGGGTGAAGACACCGCCGGCACATCTTGTTCCTCGCTGGTCCTCGCAGAGCTCCATTCAGGGGCACCACGTTGAGACGTGCCCTGTGAATGAAGCGCCATTCTGCGAAGCGAGTAAACTTGCCATCCCGGAGGAAGTGGGAGCTGGCGGGGTTCCGGGAGACCGGTTCCATGGCCTTCCCCTGATCTGGAAGGGCCACGAGTCTCCTTCTGTACTCCTGGCGCCGGGCCGTGGCCAGACGCCGGTAGACTTGGGAGCGTGCCCCGGGACCGACCAGGATGCGGCCCGCGGCACTTTCAGGTGCGGGGATTTCCATCTGGACCTCCTGGAGCTCCTCACTCCAGCGCCATTTCGTTCCTGTGCTCTTCTTGAGGCGCCTTCCTGCACTTCGTGTGAAGGTCCAGTGGTTCCCCAGGGCGCCACCATCACGGTTGAACTCGCCCTCGGTCTCCCCGTTGAGGAACCCCACCATGTCATCTTTCGAAATTTCCTGCTTGCCCAGCTTCTGCTTTGTTGTCTGGAACAAGCTGGCCCACGCCAAGTCTTTTACGTCAGGGTCCTTGCACGTCAGGAGCCTGTAGCCATGCGTGACCGTGGCCAAGTCACACATGTCTGCGAGTGGGAGGAGACCAGCTCCCCCCTCATGCGTTGGGGCGTGGACGATGAGCGGAGTGGCACGCAAGGGGAGGTGCATCCACTCCTTGCAGTACTTCTTCATCTTCTTGTCGAACCGCGTCACCACAGCTTTCCTGACGCGGCCTCCCCTCAAGATGAATTGCAGCCTCGACTGGAGGAATGTCGAGACTGCGTTGATCTTCTGCCAGGGGGCGAGGAGACTGGCGTGGATCTTGTCGAGATCTGCCCCCATGGCTTCCACTTCTTGCTCGGGCGACTGGGCATTCCGGTAACCTGTCGGAACACCCAGGTGACGATACGTGTCGCCCTCAGCGAGTGCGGCGATCGGGACCCCGGCAACCTGCATCACGGTGGGTTGCACCCCAGGTTGCGCTCCAGGCTGGCGCATCACCCGGCGACCGGTCCTGCAGTCTATGTGAAGTGATGCGCATTTTCTGGGCTTGAAGCGCAAGCCGGCCCAGTTACCGGCCTCGTTGACCCCATCCAGCAGGGTCTGCAGGCTCTCGGGGTCCCGCCCGATGAGGACGATGTCATCTGCGTAGGCGAGGATGGCGTGGTGGTGCTCGAGGACAGAGTAGCCCAACTCTTCCTCCCTTCTGGCGGCCGTCCTCAGCACTGCCTCCATGCTGAGGTTGAAGAGAATGGGGCTGAGGGGACAGCCCTGACGGACGCCAGCACGGATCGGGATCTCCTCCGTGAAGCCATCCTCGGAACGGACCCGTGTCGTCCCGCCGTGGTACAGGTCCGCGATGAGGGCACGCAGCGTCTCGGGTACCCTCATCTCTGTGAGCGAGTGCTGGATGTACGCGTGCGGGATGGACCCGAACGCGTTGGCGAGATCCAGCCAGGCGATGGCGACCTCGCGTTTCTTCGCCCTGCAGTCATCCAGGATGGACTGCAGGACAAAGTTGTGCTCCAAGCAGCCCTCGTACTCCATGAAGCCCTTCTGCTGCTTGGAGATGCGCCCCGTCCGGGCAGCCCACGCGCCCAGGCGGGCAGCGACCACCGACAGGAACAGCTTGGAAATGGTGGTGCTGAGCGCAATCGGACGCCAGTTGTCTGGGACGTCCTTGTCGCCATCCTTGTAGATGAGGACCGTGTTGGACCTCTTCCACGATCCGGGGACACGATTGTGGGCGTGCACTGCGGTGTAGAGGGCCGCAAGCACGTGGCAACCTGGGTCAGCCCTCTTCAACAAATTGTACCTGATGCCATCCTGCCCAGGTGCCGTGTTCTTGGTGCGGGCGAGCTTCTTCGCGACCTCCCTGGTGGTGAATGGTCTGGCCAGCTCGTCCACTTCCTCCTCTGTCGGATCATCGTGTGCCAGTGCGCAACCTGCAGGCGTGGGACCCACTTCGTAGCCATGGTCTGAGAATGTCTCTGTGAAGTGGTCCTGCAGGCGGGCTCCCGCAATCCGGCAATAGGGAGACTCTGTTTCCAGGATCTCCTGCATCGCCTTCTTGGGGTTGGCCCTGTACAATTTCTGGATCTTGGCGGCGGCCTCCCCGTCAAATGCAAATGCCGGCCGCCGCCTGCGCTGGCGGGCGGGGTTGCCGGGCCCTCTCCGGCCACCCCTCGCTCCTTCGCCACCCCCTGGAGCACGTGCCGCGCCCCCCTCTTCTTCTCGTACCTTGAGGGCGACGACAAACTCCGTGTACTCGTCGCAGACGTGCTCCAGGGATTCCCAGTCTTCCTCGGCTGCCGAGATCCGAGCCATCCACTCCAGCTGGACTTGGCTGGGCCGGACCTCGGGTTCGCCGTCTTCTCCTTCGTCTTCCGAGGCGGACTGGTGGTCTGCCGCCTCTGCTGGGCGTCCTCGGACCTGGTGGCGGTTCTCCCTGGGCTGCTGGCCGTGACGCGCCCGGGGGACCTCCTCTCGTACCTCCCGGGCATTCTGGGTGGGCAGCCCCACGCCAGGACCAGACAGCTCCCGCGCGGCCGGGGGAGGCCGCACCCTCCCCCCGACCACGCCCACAGTTGGCTCCACCGGCGCCGGCACCTCCGCCTGCACCGCCGCGTCGGCAGCCTCCTGCTCTGGGGCGACGTCATCCTCCGTCTGCGTCCCCATCTCACATCTTCCTGGCAGCTCCTCATCATGGTCTGGATCAGTTTGGGTTCCTCCCTCCGAGTGCAGGAGTGGGAACCTGATGAGGTGGGCTGGCACCACGTGCAACTCCGGTGCAGTCCGCTGCTCAGGTGTGCTTCCCCCAGGAGACATACTGGGGGCATCTCCGGTCTGCCAGTCCCTGGGTGGCAGACCCTCTCCTCTCTCCTCCTCTACTCCGATGCACTCCTGCTCCGGCGCCGGCGCTGGGACATCCTCCCGTTCGGTATAGGAGGGACGGCACGCCGGGCCTGGTGATGGCCTCGGGTGCAGCGGCAGCATTCTGGACAGAAGCTGGGCCGCCTCCTCCTCGTTGGTGGTCACCTGCGGGAGCGCAGGTGCCGGAGTCCCTTTGGGTGCCGGTGATCCAGGGAGGGGTGTCGTGCGGAGCGACAGTGACAGCTTCTTCCTGCGGCACAGAAACAAAGCCTCCCTCCCCGTTGCATCGTCGCGCGCCGGCGTGACGGGTCCAGGTGATGTCCGTCTCTTCTTCCTGGGGGGCAAAACAACACATGTCTCCTGGCCTTCCTCTCGTGCAGGCGGAGAGAGACGGTGGGAGGGACCAGGCACCGGAGACGGCAGCCGCGGCGGCAACGGCCGGGGCTGCGGATCATCAGCGTCTTCATCTGAGGAGCGCCGTGCCTCCCGCCGGGCCACACGAGCAGGTGGAGTCCGTGCTGGCGCGCCCAGGCCTGCCTCTCGCGCCTGGCGTGCCGCGAGTCTCCGCACCTCAGCTCTGTGGACGTTGGCAACGTGGTTCTGAGCCACCCTCAGCGGATATCCAGCGCCCGAAAATGCGGAAGCACAGAACCTGCAGCGGAACTCCACCGCAGTCACCTCTGGGTGGTGTCGCTTCATGTGCTTCCACATGTCCGACCATGCTGAATACCGCCCCCGGATCCTCAGCCCGAAGCCATGCGTCCCACAGAGGATGCACGTCAACTCGGCCGGTAGTGGCACCGGCACGCGCAGGCACCCCGGCTCACCCGGGTCACGCACCAAGGACACCATCTCCCGAACGGCAACCCTCTCATCCTCCTCCTCATCATCAGACGCGAGATCCGAGTCCGTACCATCCGCCTCCGGCAGCGCCGGCTCGATGCCCCGGCCCGGGTGCACCGTCTCAAAATGCAGCCTTGCTGCCCTCAGGGACCGGATCTCTTCGTGCGGCCTACAAATCTCACAGCGAAACCATAGCCCCGCAGAGTCATGCGCCCGGCGCACATGCGCCGCCAGATCAGCCAGTCGTCCGAAGACAGACCCGAACTGCTGAAGCCGCACACACGCAGGGCACTGGATCTCCTCTGGGGCCGGCAACGCCACGAAGCTGGGACGCACGGGCATCCTGAAAAACACTTACACTAACAAAAAGAGAACAACACAGCCGCACAGCAGCAAACAACTAGATCTGTAAAAGAACAATATATACAAACTCTTATAACAAGATAACACTAAGGGTATGTATAGAGTACCCTGAAAAATAAGGAAACAATAGACTCTGAAAATATAACAATTAACCACCTAACAATATATAGAACTCTACTAAAGTATAAACTCTGAAAGGTAAATAAAACTCTACTTAAAACTAATCAGGTACAGGCCACTAAAAAGAAAATATCACAAGTCACAATCGGTGGGGCTGCTACTTGGTAAACCAAGAAGCAACAGTCAAATCCGGGGGTGCAGCGGCAAGCCGAGTGCCGGGCTAAGAGTCAGGCACTCTTCTCCTGGGCAGCTGTAAACAGACAAGCGACGACCGCTTCTGGAGCAGTTCGCTGTCCTGAGAAGAACTACACAGGCGGCTCAAGACACTACAAGGTCACTGGTTGTGCCCTAGGTTTCTGGAACACTAGGGGGGTGTACAAATGTGTCAAGGGCTGGGCCTTACAACACAAGTACACTAGAGTGCTGGAAGGAGCAAAACACAACAACAGAACACTTACAAAAGTCGCAACACAAATACTAGCACAACACAGACAAGAGACAGTTACTCACTTACCGATCAGCACTACAAAGGAAACAAAATATACAAACAAATAAGACAGGTACAGGTGCTTGAAACTAATTAATTAAATAAATATGGTTGAGGTGATGCTATAAGAATGTAAATGGAATTAAGTTAAAAGATTCAACAGCAAGATTTGAGATGTATTGGTTAATTACTATGGATAAAAATGAAAAGGTAAATATATTAAATCTGCAAGAAAATTAAGGAATATTCAATTAATTAAATAAATATTATAATAATAATAGATAGATATATTCAATAAGTATTACTTTAATTACCAATTAATAGTTACTCTGAAAACAATATGGCGTATTTAATCAGCAAGGTAAATATAGAAATAAATAGTACTTTAATTTATTTTAGCTAATTCGAAAGAAAGCAATATGGCGGATTCAAGCACAAAAACAAGTCACTGAACAATTACAATAAACACAAGACAAACACAACACTCAACCCCTGGTGTGCATATCCATGGACACGAACAGGAAGTCACATGCGAAGCATCTGTGAAGAAGAAGGAAGTTGAAAAATGGCGACCGACCTCGCTAAATAACTCAACCACGAGGTCGCGAAAAACTGAATTTAAAGTTAAGCAGACAAAATACACTGAAACTATTAATGGGAAAAATTAAATCTCTGAATATGGAATTATTTACTGCCCCTAGTTATGAATTCAAATCAGAATTAAACACGATTACACTAGATATGCCTGGGCACAAGGCAATATAATTATCGCGAGCAAAGTGAATTTAAGCCAAAATAAATACAGAAATTACTTTAAATGTTGAACAATTGAATTATTAATATGGGAAAATTGAGAGACAGGCAAAAACTTAACAGAAACTATAGGATGCACACAGATTATTCACAAGGGACTGTCGGCCATTGAACACACACAGTCAGGAGACAGGACAAAAACAATTACACAGGCTCAAGAAAAACAAGATACACTTGGGAAGGGGTTCCAAAGGCCTTTAGGGGCGACGATCTTCGACTGTAGTTACGCGACTCGCCTTGAAGGTATTAGTTAAATTGAGGAAAAATTAAATGTGGTATTTGCCCGAGCTAAAAAATTCAAACACAAGGGCGAGACTGTGGGTAGAAGTTAAATGTTAAACAGCAAGATCAAGTACAGGTATTAATTAAATGTGGTTATTTAAATATAGGAACTGCAGTAAAAAGATTGACTCTAATTTAATATATATATGAAAAGCAACTAAATATTATTCGGAAAAATGTATTACTGAAAAAGAATTTAAATAAACAAAATTATTTTGGGTGAACAGTAAAAGCTACGAGTCACGAATGCAAGTTACAGTCGGGAACCTGAAATGGGGCTTACATAACAAAACACTGAGTTGCAGGAATTACTAGGTGATAGTTTGGCACTTGGAAAATTAAAGGCGAGATAGGTAGTTACTTTACTTTAACAGGTACAAAAAGCTATGCAGATATTAACAAATTAAATGTAACAGTTAAACTTTAAATGTTTGCAATAAAAGATGGCCGCGATTAACGAATTTAATTCAAATAAACAAACAACAAATGGCCAGACAAATAGAAATTCAAATAATTAATGCAAGATGGCCGAAAGCTTGCAGAAAGAAAACAAGTAAATAAACAAGATGGCCACAAGAACTTACTTAAAAACAAAACACAAGTGCCAGACTACCACCTACCTTATCTCCATGTAGTTCCCCATGTCCTCCCTAGGCGCAGCAGCAGTCGATCCATCCTCGGAACTGCTGGAAGTATGGTCGTTTCGTGCCGGAGTGAATACAGCACGAACACCTCTGCGACGATCTTTTCTTGAGCACAGTTATTTAACTAATCACTTCTCGGGGCTAGATCATTAAGCTGATAAGAACAGATACTACACTTTGATCTTAGCCAAAAGGCCGAGAAGCGATAACAATCCTAATGAACCAGGAGCTATATGGGCTCCCTATTACTAAATCAAATGCTATAACAAGGTCTACTGACTTCCATAAACGACTGTACACTTTCGACGAGCCGTCATACTCTACACCACACATGCACAAGCATGGTCTGTACATTGATAATATCTTCAATACAGTGACACGAGGTATTACAATCCAAATGAATCACTATTCACCAGCAATAAACAAAAAACTTGGTATATCCATAACAACGCTCTTACAATTACCGTACTTTCCACTTGCTGCAGCACAAGCTGGTCCCTTAGATTAACTGCAGTTTCAATAAGGCAAGAATGATTCTCATGGGAGAGTTGACTTTATACATTACATTTTAATTGTCAATATAATTTTATCTAAACAGATATTTAACGTTGCCTAAGCAATGTGCCCCCATGCTGGCATGCACTAGGCAGTGGCCAGCAGGGTCAATCGCACTCCCCGGACCAGGTCCGGGGGCAATCCGTCACAAAAAATGCTGCCAAGACAAAGTGTAGAAGAATCGCAGATTTTTTAGGTTGCCTAAGCAATGTTCGCTGCTGGCATGCACTAGGCAGTGGCCAGCAGGAGACAATACAACTCCCCCGAACTGGTCGGGGGTGCAAACCTGCAAATCCGTCACAAAAAATGTTTGCTAAGGCAAAGTGTAGCAGAATCTCTCTCCCATATGACTGTGGGTGCCACCCCGGTCCCAACCTCCACCACTGAAGCCAAGCCACCGACGTACTCGGGGGGCCAGTGATTGTGAAGGCGGGACCAGGCCCTCCCACAACCATATGGTCGACAAATTCTGTGCATTCTGTTCCCCCAGCATAACAGTTGTCACACCATTAAGCTGATAAGAACAGATACTACACTTTGATCTTAGCCAAAAGGCCGAGAAACATCCCTTAAAATACACATCAAAATTAATATTGCACATTGTAAAACTCCATTAACCAAACACATGTAGTTCAACAGATAAAAAAAAGTCAATACAATTCATACAAATATTAACATGAGTAATGAATAACAATAATAGTAATAAAAGGTTTCACAACAAGCCTTAACCACACACTTACATAAACTCACGCATCGACATGACAAAATACATTTTCAATACATCATCATTATTATCATTTAACACTGCCTAATTGTTAATTATATTGAATTTTTTCTCACACAGCTAAATTTATTAAACATTCACAACAAGCACTACATTGTATGATAAAATAAAATAATTAATTCCTATTATTCTGCACACAAAATTGCTAAGTTCCTACATGTTCTCGCATTCCAAGTTCGTCCCTTGGGCATCCTTGTAGTTCCTGTTCGGCCGCCCCTGGCAGCACCTACTGGATCAGCTTTCTCTTCCTCTTCATTTGTTGAATGTACACACGACTTTTCTGTATTGTCTCTGCACTTGGGCACATTACATTACAACAATCAATTTTTCACTATCATCCATTCTTACAAGTTGGTAACAATGTTTATTACATTTAAAACAAACTTAAAGTTTATTACATTTTGTGGTGGGCCGATCCCGGTGGTACTGCAATACCGGGCCAACCCGCGGCGGAGGTGGGGCAAGCCCCTAGCACTCCGCCCTGTTCCAAAAATCAGTTTAATATTCTGGTCCTGCGATGCAGGACGTATCAGATATTAAGCTGATAAGAACAGATTTGAAAGCTATTTATTAGCAATATCTCAAAACCCTTTACAATATTAAAAACACATATTAGGAAATGGAAAAAGGGGCACCTAGCGCCCGGAAAACCAAAGATTATGGGAGAATTAAAGTGAAACTAATCCCACCGTGCCCCTGGGGCCGGTTCCCTCCCTCAAAGGCGGGAGGTAAGAAGTTACGTTAAAAGGGGAACTAGTCCCCGCAAGTCACTAACTAGACTAAAAGAAAGAAGTTACGTTAAAACAGAACTAGTCTGTTGCAAGAAAAGAAAACAAAAACCCTCTTAAGATATAAAATATTCACGAACAAGGAGCCTAGCTCCCCGCGGTCCTTAAATAATTAAACACACATATGCACTTTTACCACAACTAAATTTACTCCGGGGAGTAGCCCCTCCTGAAGTTACTTAAGATATTTTAGTTTAATGGGCAGGCTGCCTGCCCCAAAGAAACCCAGCTATGGCTGCCCCCCACCCTCTACATCACAGTGCCTCCATACTGCTCTCCTAACAAGCTATTAGGGCATGCACACTTGGCCGGCCTCAGAGAGACCAACCAAACATGGACACCAGAAGGTATTGAAGTCCCTACAAGCCACGACGCGGTGCCGCCCCAGCCAGGGTACGGCCCTATACGCCGTGGCCCCCCCGCCCCCACCGCATCACTCCGAGGAATGACACGATGAGGGCGGGAGCCTAATGGTTAACCTGACTGTAATTAGGTTCTGAATGCTGGCCTACAGTTTGTGCACAATCCCTGTTGTGTGCAAGACCAGGCCTGGGCAGGGGTGTATTTCCCACTCCTCTTTAAGATTTATGATAGTTAGGGGAGTGAATTTAAACATTAATGTAGAAGTGCCAGTTGTTGTGGCCATGCATTATTACAAAGAACAAGCACCAGATAAATTGAAAGTAAAAAGGGTGGCAGCCTTAGGGGCACTAAAGGCCTGCTCATGACAGACCCTTACCACCCAGTCACCTCAGGTCAGTCCCGCACACACACTTGGGGGCCTTCCTACCACAGATGCTAGATGTTAAATTGGCATAGTAGCCAATGCAAGGATAAATCTTGTAAACAAGCATTCAGTTATTGCTGTTGAGAAGTAGAAGTTAAGGTTGAGAACAGACTTTGGCACTGGCCTTCAACTTTGCAAATCTAAGCATGCCTTAAATACTTCATGTTACACTTGGGAAAGGAAATGAATGAAGATACACAGCAGAGAAATAAAAATTATACAGAGGGTCTAACCCTCACAAACTTAAATAATGATCAAACCTGTAAGAGAAAAGAGAAACATACATAGCACTGAAAAAGAAAATTAATGAAAAATAAAAAAATAAAAAAATTAAATTTTTGCTAGAAGAGCTCGCACGAAGCGTTATACAAGGTGTCTAACACCTGCAAACTTAAGATATTTCAAGTAATGATGTTATATGTGGAGTGAAGCTCTGGGCTGAAAACTTTTAAATATTAGACATTGTGCAGAGTATTGATGGAAAACAAGGTGTCTAACACCTGCAAACCTTAAGTAACATCATTGTAGAATACATAAGTTTTAATAAACTACACAAGGTGTCTAACACCCACAAACTTAAAATATCTCAGATGGAGGGGGCAAGCTGTTCAGAAGTAACAAATAATAACAATTTAAAAGAAATGATTGTTTTAGACTATTTAGATAGTATTGTTTACCAGGGAAAATTAGATTGCAGTTTCTTGAAAGGGGTTGTTTTAGGTTGAATGTTGTTTTTATTATTGGGGAGAGGAGAAAGTCATTAGTTTTGAAAGTGATGCTACGATGGGTGGTTTAGGTGAATTTTACTGTATTGTGTGTTAGGTAGGATGTTCAAATGTAATTAGTTGTGTGGTAGTGTTTACTATTTGTTACAAGTGTTTGGGATATTATTTGGCATTTGATTTAGTAAGTCAGAGGTTAAAAGTGTGCTATTTTACTAGTGGTTTTTGTATATGGGATTAGAAGAAGTTTGAAATTATTGAACTGAGGGGTGATTTATTTAGGTGTCTGGTGATGCTGTTGTTTTATATTTGTGTTTTATGGCAGTGTTAAGCAGGTGCACTAGGTCAGGGGGGAATTATTGTAATTAAATGCATATGGCTCTATTTTAATTGTGATTTAGGTGTTGAGTTGTGGTGAGGTGGCTGCTAATGATGCATGACTATTTTAGAAGCAGAGGCAGATTGAAGTGTGTTGAGAGGGGGAGATTCAGGTTAATTGTTATTATTGGGGATGGGAGAAAATAAATCATTAAACTGGGGAGTGATGTTACGACGGGTGGGTTTAGGTGAGTTTAACAATATTGAGAGTAAGGCGGGTCATACATGTGTAATTAGTTTTGTGGTGATGTTTACTAAGAGTTACAAGTGCTTGGGTTATTGTGTGGCATTTTAATTAATAAGTTAGAGGTTGAAAGTGTGCTATTTTGACTAGTGGTTTGTATATATGGTATTAGAAGAAGTTTGTTATTATTAAACCGAGGAGTGATTTATTTTAGGTGTCTGTTGTTGCTGTTATATTAATTGTACGTTATTGTGCTGGAGACAAAAATGTTAGGAAAGTTTACAATGTCAGGGGGAATTATAGTTAGTGACCGCATGTGGCTCTATGGGGAGTGCATTATATTAGGTGACTGGTGTTTTATTTCTTTTTTATGGCAGTGGCTGCATATGTGCTATTAAGTTTACAAATTCATAGGGAAATTATTGTTATTAAACGTGTGTGGCTCTATTTTAATTGTGAGTTAGGTGTGGTGTTGTGCTGGGGTGGCTATTAATGGTGCATGACTATTGTGGAAGCAGGAACAGTGGCAAATTTAACTGTGGTGTAAAATAGGTAGATATTATTATTGCGTGGTGGAGATTGCAAGTGTGAACAATGATGGCATTCAGGCATGATTGATACTTCCTGGTAGGGTGGGGGGCAAAAGCGTCCTCGTCAACTAAATCTAGGGGTCCAACCACAACATTATCGGTCCAACACTTAGACGTCCGCACACAAACACACATTGGCACACGACAGGGCCCGGACAGGCACCCTGCTCCCACGCTGATCCCGCGGCGGAGTGCTGGGGCACTCGGGCCTCTGCTTCAGTTTTCTGCAGAGGGGCTCACAAGTCCCCCCCTTCCACCGGTGATCCAACGGTGGGAGGCTGGTGCCTCCATGGCCATCTACTTCTGTGTTCAGCGGGGAGGGCACCTGCGTCCCTCCCCTTCCACCGGTGGTCCAACGGTGGAGCGCTGGTGCGCTCCGGCAGCACTTCTGTTTTCGTCGGGGGGGCTCTCAGGTCCCCCCCTTCCACCGGTGGTCCAACGGTGGGGGGCTGGTGCCCCCAGCGGTGCGGCGCCGAGTGGCCGATTGTTGGGGCACGAACCACGGTGTTGCGGGCACCGCGGCTCCAGCGCCCGGGGCCCACATCATGGTTGTGGTCCTGGTCTGCCCCTTGGTCGACGACCACCTTGTCCTCTCCCACGGCCACGACCCCGGACTGCGGGGGCCTGGTCTGGGACTGGTTGCGGGTTGGCAGGCGGCGCCTCCACCTGGTACTGACGGTGGCCCGTGACGTGCTCGGTGTAGATGTCACGGGACCACCTGATGACGTCAGACACCATGAGGTGCCGCATCTTCCGTGCGTACCTCCAGCGGACACGTAACTGCTGGAGGACGTAGTCGTTGCACGGGTCCCAGGATCCGAGGGACCCGACAACGAGGGCCTCGTTGAAAACTGTGTAGCCCTGCGCAGTCAGTGTGTCTGCCAACCCCTGGTATTTCGTCGTCTTTGTGGTCCGCACGAGATCCAAAGCCTGGCTCCGGTTCTCGAACGGGACCGCGACATCCACTATGGAGATCTTCTTCCTGGGCTCGTCCACGACCACCAGGTCAGGACGGAGCAAGGACCCGGTGTGGGGCACGGCACGGTTCACCCGCACCTCCACGCCCGGGTCCCTCGGGATGGCAGCGGCCAGCCTGTGCAGCACCGAGTTGTGGCGGTGCTGCCAGGCGGCGGAGTGGCGGCCGCAGTGGTTGAGGACGTGCGGCAGCGTCTCGTTGGGGTGAAGACACCGCCGGCACATCTTGTTCCTCGCTGGTCCTCGCAGAGCTCCATTCAGGGGCACCACGTTGAGACGTGCCCTGTGAATGAAGCGCCATTCTGCGAAGCGAGTAAACTTGCCATCCCGGAGGAAGTGGGAGCTGGCGGGGTTCCGGGAGACCGGTTCCATGGCCTTCCCCTGATCTGGAAGGGCCACGAGTCTCCTTCTGTACTCCTGGCGCCGGGCCGTGGCCAGACGCCGGTAGACTTGGGAGCGTGCCCCGGGACCGACCAGGATGCGGCCCGCGGCACTTTCAGGTGCGGGGATTTCCATCTGGACCTCCTGGAGCTCCTCACTCCAGCGCCATTTCGTTCCTGTGCTCTTCTTGAGGCGCCTTCCTGCACTTCGTGTGAAGGTCCAGTGGTTCCCCAGGGCGCCACCATCACGGTTGAACTCGCCCTCGGTCTCCCCGTTGAGGAACCCCACCATGTCATCTTTCGAAATTTCCTGCTTGCCCAGCTTCTGCTTTGTTGTCTGGAACAAGCTGGCCCACGCCAAGTCTTTTACGTCAGGGTCCTTGCACGTCAGGAGCCTGTAGCCATGCGTGACCGTGGCCAAGTCACACATGTCTGCGAGTGGGAGGAGACCAGCTCCCCCCTCATGCGTTGGGGCGTGGACGATGAGCGGAGTGGCACGCAAGGGGAGGTGCATCCACTCCTTGCAGTACTTCTTCATCTTCTTGTCGAACCGCGTCACCACAGCTTTCCTGACGCGGCCTCCCCTCAAGATGAATTGCAGCCTCGACTGGAGGAATGTCGAGACTGCGTTGATCTTCTGCCAGGGGGCGAGGAGACTGGCGTGGATCTTGTCGAGATCTGCCCCCATGGCTTCCACTTCTTGCTCGGGCGACTGGGCATTCCGGTAACCTGTCGGAACACCCAGGTGACGATACGTGTCGCCCTCAGCGAGTGCGGCGATCGGGACCCCGGCAACCTGCATCACGGTGGGTTGCACCCCAGGTTGCGCTCCAGGCTGGCGCATCACCCGGCGACCGGTCCTGCAGTCTATGTGAAGTGATGCGCATTTTCTGGGCTTGAAGCGCAAGCCGGCCCAGTTACCGGCCTCGTTGACCCCATCCAGCAGGGTCTGCAGGCTCTCGGGGTCCCGCCCGATGAGGACGATGTCATCTGCGTAGGCGAGGATGGCGTGGTGGTGCTCGAGGACAGAGTAGCCCAACTCTTCCTCCCTTCTGGCGGCCGTCCTCAGCACTGCCTCCATGCTGAGGTTGAAGAGAATGGGGCTGAGGGGACAGCCCTGACGGACGCCAGCACGGATCGGGATCTCCTCCGTGAAGCCATCCTCGGAACGGACCCGTGTCGTCCCGCCGTGGTACAGGTCCGCGATGAGGGCACGCAGCGTCTCGGGTACCCTCATCTCTGTGAGCGAGTGCTGGATGTACGCGTGCGGGATGGACCCGAACGCGTTGGCGAGATCCAGCCAGGCGATGGCGACCTCGCGTTTCTTCGCCCTGCAGTCATCCAGGATGGACTGCAGGACAAAGTTGTGCTCCAAGCAGCCCTCGTACTCCATGAAGCCCTTCTGCTGCTTGGAGATGCGCCCCGTCCGGGCAGCCCACGCGCCCAGGCGGGCAGCGACCACCGACAGGAACAGCTTGGAAATGGTGGTGCTGAGCGCAATCGGACGCCAGTTGTCTGGGACGTCCTTGTCGCCATCCTTGTAGATGAGGACCGTGTTGGACCTCTTCCACGATCCGGGGACACGATTGTGGGCGTGCACTGCGGTGTAGAGGGCCGCAAGCACGTGGCAACCTGGGTCAGCCCTCTTCAACAAATTGTACCTGATGCCATCCTGCCCAGGTGCCGTGTTCTTGGTGCGGGCGAGCTTCTTCGCGACCTCCCTGGTGGTGAATGGTCTGGCCAGCTCGTCCACTTCCTCCTCTGTCGGATCATCGTGTGCCAGTGCGCAACCTGCAGGCGTGGGACCCACTTCGTAGCCATGGTCTGAGAATGTCTCTGTGAAGTGGTCCTGCAGGCGGGCTCCCGCAATCCGGCAATAGGGAGACTCTGTTTCCAGGATCTCCTGCATCGCCTTCTTGGGGTTGGCCCTGTACAATTTCTGGATCTTGGCGGCGGCCTCCCCGTCAAATGCAAATGCCGGCCGCCGCCTGCGCTGGCGGGCGGGGTTGCCGGGCCCTCTCCGGCCACCCCTCGCTCCTTCGCCACCCCCTGGAGCACGTGCCGCGCCCCCCTCTTCTTCTCGTACCTTGAGGGCGACGACAAACTCCGTGTACTCGTCGCAGACGTGCTCCAGGGATTCCCAGTCTTCCTCGGCTGCCGAGATCCGAGCCATCCACTCCAGCTGGACTTGGCTGGGCCGGACCTCGGGTTCGCCGTCTTCTCCTTCGTCTTCCGAGGCGGACTGGTGGTCTGCCGCCTCTGCTGGGCGTCCTCGGACCTGGTGGCGGTTCTCCCTGGGCTGCTGGCCGTGACGCGCCCGGGGGACCTCCTCTCGTACCTCCCGGGCATTCTGGGTGGGCAGCCCCACGCCAGGACCAGACAGCTCCCGCGCGGCCGGGGGAGGCCGCACCCTCCCCCCGACCACGCCCACAGTTGGCTCCACCGGCGCCGGCACCTCCGCCTGCACCGCCGCGTCGGCAGCCTCCTGCTCTGGGGCGACGTCATCCTCCGTCTGCGTCCCCATCTCACATCTTCCTGGCAGCTCCTCATCATGGTCTGGATCAGTTTGGGTTCCTCCCTCCGAGTGCAGGAGTGGGAACCTGATGAGGTGGGCTGGCACCACGTGCAACTCCGGTGCAGTCCGCTGCTCAGGTGTGCTTCCCCCAGGAGACATACTGGGGGCATCTCCGGTCTGCCAGTCCCTGGGTGGCAGACCCTCTCCTCTCTCCTCCTCTACTCCGATGCACTCCTGCTCCGGCGCCGGCGCTGGGACATCCTCCCGTTCGGTATAGGAGGGACGGCACGCCGGGCCTGGTGATGGCCTCGGGTGCAGCGGCAGCATTCTGGACAGAAGCTGGGCCGCCTCCTCCTCGTTGGTGGTCACCTGCGGGAGCGCAGGTGCCGGAGTCCCTTTGGGTGCCGGTGATCCAGGGAGGGGTGTCGTGCGGAGCGACAGTGACAGCTTCTTCCTGCGGCACAGAAACAAAGCCTCCCTCCCCGTTGCATCGTCGCGCGCCGGCGTGACGGGTCCAGGTGATGTCCGTCTCTTCTTCCTGGGGGGCAAAACAACACATGTCTCCTGGCCTTCCTCTCGTGCAGGCGGAGAGAGACGGTGGGAGGGACCAGGCACCGGAGACGGCAGCCGCGGCGGCAACGGCCGGGGCTGCGGATCATCAGCGTCTTCATCTGAGGAGCGCCGTGCCTCCCGCCGGGCCACACGAGCAGGTGGAGTCCGTGCTGGCGCGCCCAGGCCTGCCTCTCGCGCCTGGCGTGCCGCGAGTCTCCGCACCTCAGCTCTGTGGACGTTGGCAACGTGGTTCTGAGCCACCCTCAGCGGATATCCAGCGCCCGAAAATGCGGAAGCACAGAACCTGCAGCGGAACTCCACCGCAGTCACCTCTGGGTGGTGTCGCTTCATGTGCTTCCACATGTCCGACCATGCTGAATACCGCCCCCGGATCCTCAGCCCGAAGCCATGCGTCCCACAGAGGATGCACGTCAACTCGGCCGGTAGTGGCACCGGCACGCGCAGGCACCCCGGCTCACCCGGGTCACGCACCAAGGACACCATCTCCCGAACGGCAACCCTCTCATCCTCCTCCTCATCATCAGACGCGAGATCCGAGTCCGTACCATCCGCCTCCGGCAGCGCCGGCTCGATGCCCCGGCCCGGGTGCACCGTCTCAAAATGCAGCCTTGCTGCCCTCAGGGACCGGATCTCTTCGTGCGGCCTACAAATCTCACAGCGAAACCATAGCCCCGCAGAGTCATGCGCCCGGCGCACATGCGCCGCCAGATCAGCCAGTCGTCCGAAGACAGACCCGAACTGCTGAAGCCGCACACACGCAGGGCACTGGATCTCCTCTGGGGCCGGCAACGCCACGAAGCTGGGACGCACGGGCATCCTGAAAAACACTTACACTAACAAAAAGAGAACAACACAGCCGCACAGCAGCAAACAACTAGATCTGTAAAAGAACAATATATACAAACTCTTATAACAAGATAACACTAAGGGTATGTATAGAGTACCCTGAAAAATAAGGAAACAATAGACTCTGAAAATATAACAATTAACCACCTAACAATATATAGAACTCTACTAAAGTATAAACTCTGAAAGGTAAATAAAACTCTACTTAAAACTAATCAGGTACAGGCCACTAAAAAGAAAATATCACAAGTCACAATCGGTGGGGCTGCTACTTGGTAAACCAAGAAGCAACAGTCAAATCCGGGGGTGCAGCGGCAAGCCGAGTGCCGGGCTAAGAGTCAGGCACTCTTCTCCTGGGCAGCTGTAAACAGACAAGCGACGACCGCTTCTGGAGCAGTTCGCTGTCCTGAGAAGAACTACACAGGCGGCTCAAGACACTACAAGGTCACTGGTTGTGCCCTAGGTTTCTGGAACACTAGGGGGGTGTACAAATGTGTCAAGGGCTGGGCCTTACAACACAAGTACACTAGAGTGCTGGAAGGAGCAAAACACAACAACAGAACACTTACAAAAGTCGCAACACAAATACTAGCACAACACAGACAAGAGACAGTTACTCACTTACCGATCAGCACTACAAAGGAAACAAAATATACAAACAAATAAGACAGGTACAGGTGCTTGAAACTAATTAATTAAATAAATATGGTTGAGGTGATGCTATAAGAATGTAAATGGAATTAAGTTAAAAGATTCAACAGCAAGATTTGAGATGTATTGGTTAATTACTATGGATAAAAATGAAAAGGTAAATATATTAAATCTGCAAGAAAATTAAGGAATATTCAATTAATTAAATAAATATTATAATAATAATAGATAGATATATTCAATAAGTATTACTTTAATTACCAATTAATAGTTACTCTGAAAACAATATGGCGTATTTAATCAGCAAGGTAAATATAGAAATAAATAGTACTTTAATTTATTTTAGCTAATTCGAAAGAAAGCAATATGGCGGATTCAAGCACAAAAACAAGTCACTGAACAATTACAATAAACACAAGACAAACACAACACTCAACCCCTGGTGTGCATATCCATGGACACGAACAGGAAGTCACATGCGAAGCATCTGTGAAGAAGAAGGAAGTTGAAAAATGGCGACCGACCTCGCTAAATAACTCAACCACGAGGTCGCGAAAAACTGAATTTAAAGTTAAGCAGACAAAATACACTGAAACTATTAATGGGAAAAATTAAATCTCTGAATATGGAATTATTTACTGCCCCTAGTTATGAATTCAAATCAGAATTAAACACGATTACACTAGATATGCCTGGGCACAAGGCAATATAATTATCGCGAGCAAAGTGAATTTAAGCCAAAATAAATACAGAAATTACTTTAAATGTTGAACAATTGAATTATTAATATGGGAAAATTGAGAGACAGGCAAAAACTTAACAGAAACTATAGGATGCACACAGATTATTCACAAGGGACTGTCGGCCATTGAACACACACAGTCAGGAGACAGGACAAAAACAATTACACAGGCTCAAGAAAAACAAGATACACTTGGGAAGGGGTTCCAAAGGCCTTTAGGGGCGACGATCTTCGACTGTAGTTACGCGACTCGCCTTGAAGGTATTAGTTAAATTGAGGAAAAATTAAATGTGGTATTTGCCCGAGCTAAAAAATTCAAACACAAGGGCGAGACTGTGGGTAGAAGTTAAATGTTAAACAGCAAGATCAAGTACAGGTATTAATTAAATGTGGTTATTTAAATATAGGAACTGCAGTAAAAAGATTGACTCTAATTTAATATATATATGAAAAGCAACTAAATATTATTCGGAAAAATGTATTACTGAAAAAGAATTTAAATAAACAAAATTATTTTGGGTGAACAGTAAAAGCTACGAGTCACGAATGCAAGTTACAGTCGGGAACCTGAAATGGGGCTTACATAACAAAACACTGAGTTGCAGGAATTACTAGGTGATAGTTTGGCACTTGGAAAATTAAAGGCGAGATAGGTAGTTACTTTACTTTAACAGGTACAAAAAGCTATGCAGATATTAACAAATTAAATGTAACAGTTAAACTTTAAATGTTTGCAATAAAAGATGGCCGCGATTAACGAATTTAATTCAAATAAACAAACAACAAATGGCCAGACAAATAGAAATTCAAATAATTAATGCAAGATGGCCGAAAGCTTGCAGAAAGAAAACAAGTAAATAAACAAGATGGCCACAAGAACTTACTTAAAAACAAAACACAAGTGCCAGACTACCACCTACCTTATCTCCATGTAGTTCCCCATGTCCTCCCTAGGCGCAGCAGCAGTCGATCCATCCTCGGAACTGCTGGAAGTATGGTCGTTTCGTGCCGGAGTGAATACAGCACGAACACCTCTGCGACGATCTTTTCTTGAGCACAGTTATTTAACTAATCACTTCTCGGGGCTAGATCATTAAGCTGATAAGAACAGATTTGAAAGCTATTTATTAGCAATATCTCAAAACCCTTTACAATATTAAAAACACATATTAGGAAATGGAAAAAGGGGCACCTAGCGCCCGGAAAACCAAAGATTATGGGAGAATTAAAGTGAAACTAATCCCACCGTGCCCCTGGGGCCGGTTCCCTCCCTCAAAGGCGGGAGGTAAGAAGTTACGTTAAAAGGGGAACTAGTCCCCGCAAGTCACTAACTAGACTAAAAGAAAGAAGTTACGTTAAAACAGAACTAGTCTGTTGCAAGAAAAGAAAACAAAAACCCTCTTAAGATATAAAATATTCACGAACAAGGAGCCTAGCTCCCCGCGGTCCTTAAATAATTAAACACACATATGCACTTTTACCACAACTAAATTTACTCCGGGGAGTAGCCCCTCCTGAAGTTACTTAAGATATTTTAGTTTAATGGGCAGGCTGCCTGCCCCAAAGAAACCCAGCTATGGCTGCCCCCCACCCTCTACATCACAGTGCCTCCATACTGCTCTCCTAACAAGCTATTAGGGCATGCACACTTGGCCGGCCTCAGAGAGACCAACCAAACATGGACACCAGAAGGTATTGAAGTCCCTACAAGCCACGACGCGGTGCCGCCCCAGCCAGGGTACGGCCCTATACGCCGTGGCCCCCCCGCCCCCACCGCATCACTCCGAGGAATGACACGATGAGGGCGGGAGCCTAATGGTTAACCTGACTGTAATTAGGTTCTGAATGCTGGCCTACAGTTTGTGCACAATCCCTGTTGTGTGCAAGACCAGGCCTGGGCAGGGGTGTATTTCCCACTCCTCTTTAAGATTTATGATAGTTAGGGGAGTGAATTTAAACATTAATGTAGAAGTGCCAGTTGTTGTGGCCATGCATTATTACAAAGAACAAGCACCAGATAAATTGAAAGTAAAAAGGGTGGCAGCCTTAGGGGCACTAAAGGCCTGCTCATGACAGACCCTTACCACCCAGTCACCTCAGGTCAGTCCCGCACACACACTTGGGGGCCTTCCTACCACAGATGCTAGATGTTAAATTGGCATAGTAGCCAATGCAAGGATAAATCTTGTAAACAAGCATTCAGTTATTGCTGTTGAGAAGTAGAAGTTAAGGTTGAGAACAGACTTTGGCACTGGCCTTCAACTTTGCAAATCTAAGCATGCCTTAAATACTTCATGTTACACTTGGGAAAGGAAATGAATGAAGATACACAGCAGAGAAATAAAAATTATACAGAGGGTCTAACCCTCACAAACTTAAATAATGATCAAACCTGTAAGAGAAAAGAGAAACATACATAGCACTGAAAAAGAAAATTAATGAAAAATAAAAAAATAAAAAAATTAAATTTTTGCTAGAAGAGCTCGCACGAAGCGTTATACAAGGTGTCTAACACCTGCAAACTTAAGATATTTCAAGTAATGATGTTATATGTGGAGTGAAGCTCTGGGCTGAAAACTTTTAAATATTAGACATTGTGCAGAGTATTGATGGAAAACAAGGTGTCTAACACCTGCAAACCTTAAGTAACATCATTGTAGAATACATAAGTTTTAATAAACTACACAAGGTGTCTAACACCCACAAACTTAAAATATCTCAGATGGAGGGGGCAAGCTGTTCAGAAGTAACAAATAATAACAATTTAAAAGAAATGATTGTTTTAGACTATTTAGATAGTATTGTTTACCAGGGAAAATTAGATTGCAGTTTCTTGAAAGGGGTTGTTTTAGGTTGAATGTTGTTTTTATTATTGGGGAGAGGAGAAAGTCATTAGTTTTGAAAGTGATGCTACGATGGGTGGTTTAGGTGAATTTTACTGTATTGTGTGTTAGGTAGGATGTTCAAATGTAATTAGTTGTGTGGTAGTGTTTACTATTTGTTACAAGTGTTTGGGATATTATTTGGCATTTGATTTAGTAAGTCAGAGGTTAAAAGTGTGCTATTTTACTAGTGGTTTTTGTATATGGGATTAGAAGAAGTTTGAAATTATTGAACTGAGGGGTGATTTATTTAGGTGTCTGGTGATGCTGTTGTTTTATATTTGTGTTTTATGGCAGTGTTAAGCAGGTGCACTAGGTCAGGGGGGAATTATTGTAATTAAATGCATATGGCTCTATTTTAATTGTGATTTAGGTGTTGAGTTGTGGTGAGGTGGCTGCTAATGATGCATGACTATTTTAGAAGCAGAGGCAGATTGAAGTGTGTTGAGAGGGGGAGATTCAGGTTAATTGTTATTATTGGGGATGGGAGAAAATAAATCATTAAACTGGGGAGTGATGTTACGACGGGTGGGTTTAGGTGAGTTTAACAATATTGAGAGTAAGGCGGGTCATACATGTGTAATTAGTTTTGTGGTGATGTTTACTAAGAGTTACAAGTGCTTGGGTTATTGTGTGGCATTTTAATTAATAAGTTAGAGGTTGAAAGTGTGCTATTTTGACTAGTGGTTTGTATATATGGTATTAGAAGAAGTTTGTTATTATTAAACCGAGGAGTGATTTATTTTAGGTGTCTGTTGTTGCTGTTATATTAATTGTACGTTATTGTGCTGGAGACAAAAATGTTAGGAAAGTTTACAATGTCAGGGGGAATTATAGTTAGTGACCGCATGTGGCTCTATGGGGAGTGCATTATATTAGGTGACTGGTGTTTTATTTCTTTTTTATGGCAGTGGCTGCATATGTGCTATTAAGTTTACAAATTCATAGGGAAATTATTGTTATTAAACGTGTGTGGCTCTATTTTAATTGTGAGTTAGGTGTGGTGTTGTGCTGGGGTGGCTATTAATGGTGCATGACTATTGTGGAAGCAGGAACAGTGGCAAATTTAACTGTGGTGTAAAATAGGTAGATATTATTATTGCGTGGTGGAGATTGCAAGTGTGAACAATGATGGCATTCAGGCATGATTGATACTTCCTGGTAGGGTGGGGGGCAAAAGCGTCCTCGTCAACTAAATCTAGGGGTCCAACCACAACATTATCGGTCCAACACTTAGACGTCCGCACACAAACACACATTGGCACACGACAGGGCCCGGACAGGCACCCTGCTCCCACGCTGATCCCGCGGCGGAGTGCTGGGGCACTCGGGCCTCTGCTTCAGTTTTCTGCAGAGGGGCTCACAAGTCCCCCCCTTCCACCGGTGATCCAACGGTGGGAGGCTGGTGCCTCCATGGCCATCTACTTCTGTGTTCAGCGGGGAGGGCACCTGCGTCCCTCCCCTTCCACCGGTGGTCCAACGGTGGAGCGCTGGTGCGCTCCGGCAGCACTTCTGTTTTCGTCGGGGGGGCTCTCAGGTCCCCCCCTTCCACCGGTGGTCCAACGGTGGGGGGCTGGTGCCCCCAGCGGTGCGGCGCCGAGTGGCCGATTGTTGGGGCACGAACCACGGTGTTGCGGGCACCGCGGCTCCAGCGCCCGGGGCCCACATCATGGTTGTGGTCCTGGTCTGCCCCTTGGTCGACGACCACCTTGTCCTCTCCCACGGCCACGACCCCGGACTGCGGGGGCCTGGTCTGGGACTGGTTGCGGGTTGGCAGGCGGCGCCTCCACCTGGTACTGACGGTGGCCCGTGACGTGCTCGGTGTAGATGTCACGGGACCACCTGATGACGTCAGACACCATGAGGTGCCGCATCTTCCGTGCGTACCTCCAGCGGACACGTAACTGCTGGAGGACGTAGTCGTTGCACGGGTCCCAGGATCCGAGGGACCCGACAACGAGGGCCTCGTTGAAAACTGTGTAGCCCTGCGCAGTCAGTGTGTCTGCCAACCCCTGGTATTTCGTCGTCTTTGTGGTCCGCACGAGATCCAAAGCCTGGCTCCGGTTCTCGAACGGGACCGCGACATCCACTTTGATCTTAGCCAAAAGGCCGAGAAGCGATAACAATCCTAATGAACCAGGAGCTATATGGGCTCCCTATTACTAAATCAAATGCTATAACAAGGTCTACTGACTTCCATAAACGACTGTACACTTTCGACGAGCCGTCATACTCTACACCACACATGCACAAGCATGGTCTGTACATTGATAATATCTTCAATACAGTGACACGAGGTATTACAATCCAAATGAATCACTATTCACCAGCAATAAACAAAAAACTTGGTATATCCATAACAACGCTCTTACAATTACCGTACTTTCCACTTGCTGCAGCACAAGCTGGTCCCTTAGATTAACTGCAGTTTCAATAAGGCAAGAATGATTCTCATGGGAGAGTTGACTTTATACATTACATTTTAATTGTCAATATAATTTTATCTAAACAGATATTTAACGTTGCCTAAGCAATGTGCCCCCATGCTGGCATGCACTAGGCAGTGGCCAGCAGGGTCAATCGCACTCCCCGGACCAGGTCCGGGGGCAATCCGTCACAAAAAATGCTGCCAAGACAAAGTGTAGAAGAATCGCAGATACTACACTTCGATCTTAGCCAAAAGGCCGAGAAGCGATACTACACTCTGATCTTAGCCGAAAGGCCGAGAAACATCCCTTAAAATACACATCAAAATTAATATTGCACATTGTAAAACTCCATTAACCAAACACATGTAGTTCAACAGATAAAAAAAAGTCAATACAATTCATACAAATATTAACATGAGTAATGAATAACAATAATAGTAATAAAAGGTTTCACAACAAGCCTTAACCACACACTTACATAAACTCACGCATCGACATGACAAAATACATTTTCAATACATCATCATTATTATCATTTAACACTGCCTAATTGTTAATTATATTGAATTTTTTCTCACACAGCTAAATTTATTAAACATTCACAACAAGCACTACATTGTATGATAAAATAAAATAATTAATTCCTATTATTCTGCACACAAAATTGCTAAGTTCCTACATGTTCTCGCATTCCAAGTTCGTCCCTTGGGCATCCTTGTAGTTCCTGTTCGGCCGCCCCTGGCAGCACCTACTGGATCAGCTTTCTCTTCCTCTTCATTTGTTGAATGTACACACGACTTTTCTGTATTGTCTCTGCACTTGGGCACATTACATTACAACAATCAATTTTTCACTATCATCCATTCTTACAAGTTGGTAACAATGTTTATTACATTTAAAACAAACTTAAAGTTTATTACATTTTGTGGTGGGCCGATCCCGGTGGTACTGCAATACCGGGCCAACCCGCGGCGGAGGTGGGGCAAGCCCCTAGCACTCCGCCCTGTTCCAAAAATCAGTTTAATATTCTGGTCCTGCGATGCAGGACGTATCAGATATTAAGCTGATAAGAACAGATACTACACTTTGATCTTAGCCAAAAGGCCGAGAAGCGATAACAATCCTAATGAACCAGGAGCTATATGGGCTCCCTATTACTAAATCAAATGCTATAACAAGGTCTACTGACTTCCATAAACGACTGTACACTTTCGACGAGCCGTCATACTCTACACCACACATGCACAAGCATGGTCTGTACATTGATAATATCTTCAATACAGTGACACGAGGTATTACAATCCAAATGAATCACTATTCACCAGCAATAAACAAAAAACTTGGTATATCCATAACAACGCTCTTACAATTACCGTACTTTCCACTTGCTGCAGCACAAGCTGGTCCCTTAGATTAACTGCAGTTTCAATAAGGCAAGAATGATTCTCATGGGAGAGTTGACTTTATACATTACATTTTAATTGTCAATATAATTTTATCTAAACAGATATTTAACGTTGCCTAAGCAATGTGCCCCCATGCTGGCATGCACTAGGCAGTGGCCAGCAGGGTCAATCGCACTCCCCGGACCAGGTCCGGGGGCAATCCGTCACAAAAAATGCTGCCAAGACAAAGTGTAGAAGAATCGCAGATACTACACTTCGATCTTAGCCAAAAGGCCGAGAAGCGATACTACACTCTGATCTTAGCCGAAAGGCCGAGAAACATCCCTTAAAATACACATCAAAATTAATATTGCACATTGTAAAACTCCATTAACCAAACACATGTAGTTCAACAGATAAAAAAAAGTCAATACAATTCATACAAATATTAACATGAGTAATGAATAACAATAATAGTAATAAAAGGTTTCACAACAAGCCTTAACCACACACTTACATAAACTCACGCATCGACATGACAAAATACATTTTCAATACATCATCATTATTATCATTTAACACTGCCTAATTGTTAATTATATTGAATTTTTTCTCACACAGCTAAATTTATTAAACATTCACAACAAGCACTACATTGTATGATAAAATAAAATAATTAATTCCTATTATTCTGCACACAAAATTGCTAAGTTCCTACATGTTCTCGCATTCCAAGTTCGTCCCTTGGGCATCCTTGTAGTTCCTGTTCGGCCGCCCCTGGCAGCACCTACTGGATCAGCTTTCTCTTCCTCTTCATTTGTTGAATGTACACACGACTTTTCTGTATTGTCTCTGCACTTGGGCACATTACATTACAACAATCAATTTTTCACTATCATCCATTCTTACAAGTTGGTAACAATGTTTATTACATTTAAAACAAACTTAAAGTTTATTACATTTTGTGGTGGGCCGATCCCGGTGGTACTGCAATACCGGGCCAACCCGCGGCGGAGGTGGGGCAAGCCCCTAGCACTCCGCCCTGTTCCAAAAATCAGTTTAATATTCTGGTCCTGCGATGCAGGACGTATCAGATATTAAGCTGATAAGAACAGATTTTTTAGGTTGCCTAAGCAATGTTCGCTGCTGGCATGCACTAGGCAGTGGCCAGCAGGAGACAATACAACTCCCCCGAACTGGTCGGGGGTGCAAACCTGCAAATCCGTCACAAAAAATGCTTGCTAAGGCAAAGTGTAGCAGAATCTCTCTCCCATATGACTGTGGGTGCCACCCTGGTCCCAACCTCCACCACTGAAGCCAAGCCACCGACGTACTCGGGGGGCCAGTGATTGTGAAGGCGGGACCAGGCCCTCCCACAACCATATGGTCGAAAAATTCTGTGCATTCTGTTCCCCCAGCATAACAGTTGTCACACCATTAAGCTGATAAGAACAGATATGAAAGCAATTTATTAGCAATATCTCAAAACCCTTTACAATATTAAAAACACATATTAGGAAATGGAAAAAGGGGCACCTAGCGCCCGGAGAAACCAAAGATTATGGGAGAATTAAAGTGAAACTAAACCCACCGTGCCCCTGGGGCCGGTTCCCTCCCTTAAAGGCGGGAGGTAGGAAGTTACGTTAAAAGGGGAACTAGTCCCCGCAAGTCACTAACTAGACTAAAAGAAGTTATGTTAAAACAGAACTAGTCTGTTGCAAGAAAAAAAAAACAAAAACCCTCTTAAGATATAAAATATTCATCGAACAAGGAGCCTAGCTCCCCGCGGTCCTTAAATAATTAAACACACATATGCACTTTTACCATAACTAAGTTTACCCTGGGGAGTAGCCCCTCCTGAAGTTACTTAAGATATTTTAATTTTAGTGGGCAGGCTGCCTGCCCCAAAGAAACCCAGCTATGGCTGCCCCCCACCCTCTACATCACAGTGCCTCCATACTGCTCTCCTAACAAGCTATTAGGACATGCACATTTGACCGGCCTCAGAGAGACCAACCAAACATGTTTCCAGAAGGTATTGAAGTCCCTACAAGCCACGACGCGGTGCTGCCCCAGCCAGGGTACGGCCCTATACGCCGTGGCCCCCCCCCCCCCCACTCCCACCTCACCACTCCGAGGAGTGACACGATGAGGGCGGGAGCCTAGTGGTTAACCTGACTGTAATTAGGTTCTGAATGCTGGCCTACAGTTTGTGCACAATCCCTATTGTGTGCAAGACCAGGCCTGGGCAGGGGTGTATTTCCCACGCCTCTTTAAGATTTATGATAATTAGGGGAGTGAATTTAAACATTAATGTAGAAGTGCCAGTTGTTGTGGCCATGCATTATTACAAAGAACAAGCACCAGATAAATTGAAAGTAAAAAGGGTGGCAGCCTTATGGTCACTAAAGGCCTGCTCATGACAGACCCTTATTACCCAGTCACCTCAGGTCAGTCCCGCACACACACTTGGGGGCCTTCCTACCACAGATGCTAGATGTTAAATTGGCATAGTAGCCAATGCAAGGATAAATCTTGTAAACAAGCATTCAGTTATTGCTGTTGAGAAGTAGAAGTTAAGGTTGAGAACAGACTTTGGCACTGGCCTTCAACTTTGCAAATCTAAGCATGCCTTAAATACTTCATGTTACACTTGGGAAAGGAAATGAATGAAGATACACAGCAGAGAAATAAAAATTATACAAAGGGTCTAACCCTCACAAACTTAAATAATGATCAAACCTGTAAGAGAAAAGAGAAACATACATAGCACTGAAAAAGAAAATTATTGAAATTATTAGGGGGTAGAGAAAAAAAATAAAAAATTAACTTTTTGCTAGAAGAGCTCGCACGAAGCGTTATTCAAGGTGTCTAACACCTGCAAACTTAAGATATTTCAAGTAATGATGTTATATGTGGAGTGAAGCTCTGGGCTGAAAACTTTTAAATATTAGACATTGTGCAGAGTATTGATGGAAAACAAGGTGTCTAACACCTGCAAAACTTAAGTAACATCATTGGAGAATACATAAGTTTTAATAAACTACACAAGGTGTCTAACACCCACAAACTTAAAATATCTCAGATGGAGGGGGCAAGCTGTTCAGAAATAAACAAATAATAACAAATTAAAAGAAATTATTGTTTTAGACTACTTAGATAATATTGTTTACCAGGGAAAATCAGAGTGCAGTTTATTGAAAGGGGTTGTTTTGTGTTGAATGTTATTGTTATTATTGGGGAGAGGAGAAAGTCATTAGTTTTGAAAGTGATGCTACGATGGGTGGTTTAGGTGAATTTTACTGTATTGAGTGTTAGGTAGGATGTTCAAATGTATTTAGTTGTGTGGTAGTGTTTACTATTTGTTACAAGTGTTTGGGATATTATGTGGCATTTGATTTAGTAAGTCAGAAGTTAAAAGTGTGCTATTTTACTAGTGGTTTTTGTATATAGGATTAGAAAAGTTTGAAATTATTAAACCGAGGGGTGATTTATTTAGGTGCCATGTGTTGCTGTTGTTTTATACTTGTATTTTATGGCAGTGTAAGGCAGGTGTTCTTGGTCAGGGAGGAATTATTGTTATTAAATGTATATGGCTCTATTTTAATTGTGAATTAGGTGTTGTGTTGTGGTGAGGTGGCTATTAAATGATGCATGACTATTTTAGAAGCAGAGGCAGATTGAGGTGTGTTGAGAGGGGGAGATTCAGGTTAATTGTTATTATTGGGGATGGGAGAAAAGAAATCATTAAACTGGGGAGTGATGTTACGACGGGTGGGTTTAGGTGAGTTTAACAATATTGAGAGTAAGGCGGGTCATACATGTGTAATTAGTTTTGTGGTGATGTTTACTAAGAGTTACAAGTGCTTGGGTTATTGTGTGGCATTTTAATTAATAAGTTAGAGGTTAAAAGTGTGCTATTTTGACTAGTGGTTTGTATATATGGTATTAGAAGAAGTTTGTTATTATTAAACCGAGGAGTGATTTATTTTAGGTGACTGTTGTTGCTGTTATTTTTATTTGTACGTTATGGCGGTGGAGCCAGGAATGTTAGGAAAGTTTTCAATGTCAGGGAACTATTAAGTTATTGAATACATGTGGCTCTATGGGGAGTGCATTATATTAGGTGACTGGTGTTGCATTTGTTTTTATTATATTTTTTTTTATTGTAGTTTATGATAGTGGAGGCAGATGTGCTATTAAGTTTACAAGGTCATGGGAAAATTATTGTTATTAAATGTGTGTGGCTCTATTTTAATTGTAAGTTAGGTGTTGTGTTGTAGTGGGGTGGCTATTAATGGTGCATGACTATTGTGGAAGTAGTAGCTGCTACAGTGGCAAATTTAACTGTGGTGTGTAGTCGGTAGATATTATTGTTTAAGTATGGATGTTGGAAGTGCAAGCAATGATAGAATAGAGGCATGATTTGACATTTACTAAATGGGTGGGGGGCAAAAGTGTCCTCGTACACTAACCTAGGGGTCCAACCACAACATTATCGGTCCAACACTTAGACGTCCGCACACAAACACACATTGGCACACGACAGGGCCCGGACAGGCACCCTGCTCCCACGCTGATCCCGCGGCGGAGTGCTGGGGCACTCGGGCCTCTGCTTCAGTTTTCTGCAGAGGGGCTCACAAGTCCCCCCCTTCCACCGGTGATCCAACGGTGGGAGGCTGGTGCCTCCATGGCCATCTACTTCTGTGTTCAGCGGGGAGGGCACCTGCGTCCCTCCCCTTCCACCGGTGGTCCAACGGTGGAGCGCTGGTGCGCTCCGGCAGCACTTCTGTTTTCGTCGGGGGGGCTCTCAGGTCCCCCCCTTCCACCGGTGGTCCAACGGTGGGGGGCTGGTGCCCCCAGCGGTGCGGCGCCGAGTGGCCGATTGTTGGGGCACGAACCACGGTGTTGCGGGCACCGCGGCTCCAGCGCCCGGGGCCCACATCATGGTTGTGGTCCTGGTCTGCCCCTTGGTCGACGACCACCTTGTCCTCTCCCACGGCCACGACCCCGGACTGCGGGGGCCTGGTCTGGGACTGGTTGCGGGTTGGCAGGCGGCGCCTCCACCTGGTACTGACGGTGGCCCGTGACGTGCTCGGTGTAGATGTCACGGGACCACCTGATGACGTCAGACACCATGAGGTGCCGCATCTTCCGTGCGTACCTCCAGCGGACACGTAACTGCTGGAGGACGTAGTCGTTGCACGGGTCCCAGGATCCGAGGGACCCGACAACGAGGGCCTCGTTGAAAACTGTGTAGCCCTGCGCAGTCAGTGTGTCTGCCAACCCCTGGTATTTCGTCGTCTTTGTGGTCCGCACGAGATCCAAAGCCTGGCTCCGGTTCTCGAACGGGACCGCGACATCCACTATGGAGATCTTCTTCCTGGGCTCGTCCACGACCACCAGGTCAGGACGGAGCAAGGACCCGGTGTGGGGCACGGCACGGTTCACCCGCACCTCCACGCCCGGGTCCCTCGGGATGGCAGCGGCCAGCCTGTGCAGCACCGAGTTGTGGCGGTGCTGCCAGGCGGCGGAGTGGCGGCCGCAGTGGTTGAGGACGTGCGGCAGCGTCTCGTTGGGGTGAAGACACCGCCGGCACATCTTGTTCCTCGCTGGTCCTCGCAGAGCTCCATTCAGGGGCACCACGTTGAGACGTGCCCTGTGAATGAAGCGCCATTCTGCGAAGCGAGTAAACTTGCCATCCCGGAGGAAGTGGGAGCTGGCGGGGTTCCGGGAGACCGGTTCCATGGCCTTCCCCTGATCTGGAAGGGCCACGAGTCTCCTTCTGTACTCCTGGCGCCGGGCCGTGGCCAGACGCCGGTAGACTTGGGAGCGTGCCCCGGGACCGACCAGGATGCGGCCCGCGGCACTTTCAGGTGCGGGGATTTCCATCTGGACCTCCTGGAGCTCCTCACTCCAGCGCCATTTCGTTCCTGTGCTCTTCTTGAGGCGCCTTCCTGCACTTCGTGTGAAGGTCCAGTGGTTCCCCAGGGCGCCACCATCACGGTTGAACTCGCCCTCGGTCTCCCCGTTGAGGAACCCCACCATGTCATCTTTCGAAATTTCCTGCTTGCCCAGCTTCTGCTTTGTTGTCTGGAACAAGCTGGCCCACGCCAAGTCTTTTACGTCAGGGTCCTTGCACGTCAGGAGCCTGTAGCCATGCGTGACCGTGGCCAAGTCACACATGTCTGCGAGTGGGAGGAGACCAGCTCCCCCCTCATGCGTTGGGGCGTGGACGATGAGCGGAGTGGCACGCAAGGGGAGGTGCATCCACTCCTTGCAGTACTTCTTCATCTTCTTGTCGAACCGCGTCACCACAGCTTTCCTGACGCGGCCTCCCCTCAAGATGAATTGCAGCCTCGACTGGAGGAATGTCGAGACTGCGTTGATCTTCTGCCAGGGGGCGAGGAGACTGGCGTGGATCTTGTCGAGATCTGCCCCCATGGCTTCCACTTCTTGCTCGGGCGACTGGGCATTCCGGTAACCTGTCGGAACACCCAGGTGACGATACGTGTCGCCCTCAGCGAGTGCGGCGATCGGGACCCCGGCAACCTGCATCACGGTGGGTTGCACCCCAGGTTGCGCTCCAGGCTGGCGCATCACCCGGCGACCGGTCCTGCAGTCTATGTGAAGTGATGCGCATTTTCTGGGCTTGAAGCGCAAGCCGGCCCAGTTACCGGCCTCGTTGACCCCATCCAGCAGGGTCTGCAGGCTCTCGGGGTCCCGCCCGATGAGGACGATGTCATCTGCGTAGGCGAGGATGGCGTGGTGGTGCTCGAGGACAGAGTAGCCCAACTCTTCCTCCCTTCTGGCGGCCGTCCTCAGCACTGCCTCCATGCTGAGGTTGAAGAGAATGGGGCTGAGGGGACAGCCCTGACGGACGCCAGCACGGATCGGGATCTCCTCCGTGAAGCCATCCTCGGAACGGACCCGTGTCGTCCCGCCGTGGTACAGGTCCGCGATGAGGGCACGCAGCGTCTCGGGTACCCTCATCTCTGTGAGCGAGTGCTGGATGTACGCGTGCGGGATGGACCCGAACGCGTTGGCGAGATCCAGCCAGGCGATGGCGACCTCGCGTTTCTTCGCCCTGCAGTCATCCAGGATGGACTGCAGGACAAAGTTGTGCTCCAAGCAGCCCTCGTACTCCATGAAGCCCTTCTGCTGCTTGGAGATGCGCCCCGTCCGGGCAGCCCACGCGCCCAGGCGGGCAGCGACCACCGACAGGAACAGCTTGGAAATGGTGGTGCTGAGCGCAATCGGACGCCAGTTGTCTGGGACGTCCTTGTCGCCATCCTTGTAGATGAGGACCGTGTTGGACCTCTTCCACGATCCGGGGACACGATTGTGGGCGTGCACTGCGGTGTAGAGGGCCGCAAGCACGTGGCAACCTGGGTCAGCCCTCTTCAACAAATTGTACCTGATGCCATCCTGCCCAGGTGCCGTGTTCTTGGTGCGGGCGAGCTTCTTCGCGACCTCCCTGGTGGTGAATGGTCTGGCCAGCTCGTCCACTTCCTCCTCTGTCGGATCATCGTGTGCCAGTGCGCAACCTGCAGGCGTGGGACCCACTTCGTAGCCATGGTCTGAGAATGTCTCTGTGAAGTGGTCCTGCAGGCGGGCTCCCGCAATCCGGCAATAGGGAGACTCTGTTTCCAGGATCTCCTGCATCGCCTTCTTGGGGTTGGCCCTGTACAATTTCTGGATCTTGGCGGCGGCCTCCCCGTCAAATGCAAATGCCGGCCGCCGCCTGCGCTGGCGGGCGGGGTTGCCGGGCCCTCTCCGGCCACCCCTCGCTCCTTCGCCACCCCCTGGAGCACGTGCCGCGCCCCCCTCTTCTTCTCGTACCTTGAGGGCGACGACAAACTCCGTGTACTCGTCGCAGACGTGCTCCAGGGATTCCCAGTCTTCCTCGGCTGCCGAGATCCGAGCCATCCACTCCAGCTGGACTTGGCTGGGCCGGACCTCGGGTTCGCCGTCTTCTCCTTCGTCTTCCGAGGCGGACTGGTGGTCTGCCGCCTCTGCTGGGCGTCCTCGGACCTGGTGGCGGTTCTCCCTGGGCTGCTGGCCGTGACGCGCCCGGGGGACCTCCTCTCGTACCTCCCGGGCATTCTGGGTGGGCAGCCCCACGCCAGGACCAGACAGCTCCCGCGCGGCCGGGGGAGGCCGCACCCTCCCCCCGACCACGCCCACAGTTGGCTCCACCGGCGCCGGCACCTCCGCCTGCACCGCCGCGTCGGCAGCCTCCTGCTCTGGGGCGACGTCATCCTCCGTCTGCGTCCCCATCTCACATCTTCCTGGCAGCTCCTCATCATGGTCTGGATCAGTTTGGGTTCCTCCCTCCGAGTGCAGGAGTGGGAACCTGATGAGGTGGGCTGGCACCACGTGCAACTCCGGTGCAGTCCGCTGCTCAGGTGTGCTTCCCCCAGGAGACATACTGGGGGCATCTCCGGTCTGCCAGTCCCTGGGTGGCAGACCCTCTCCTCTCTCCTCCTCTACTCCGATGCACTCCTGCTCCGGCGCCGGCGCTGGGACATCCTCCCGTTCGGTATAGGAGGGACGGCACGCCGGGCCTGGTGATGGCCTCGGGTGCAGCGGCAGCATTCTGGACAGAAGCTGGGCCGCCTCCTCCTCGTTGGTGGTCACCTGCGGGAGCGCAGGTGCCGGAGTCCCTTTGGGTGCCGGTGATCCAGGGAGGGGTGTCGTGCGGAGCGACAGTGACAGCTTCTTCCTGCGGCACAGAAACAAAGCCTCCCTCCCCGTTGCATCGTCGCGCGCCGGCGTGACGGGTCCAGGTGATGTCCGTCTCTTCTTCCTGGGGGGCAAAACAACACATGTCTCCTGGCCTTCCTCTCGTGCAGGCGGAGAGAGACGGTGGGAGGGACCAGGCACCGGAGACGGCAGCCGCGGCGGCAACGGCCGGGGCTGCGGATCATCAGCGTCTTCATCTGAGGAGCGCCGTGCCTCCCGCCGGGCCACACGAGCAGGTGGAGTCCGTGCTGGCGCGCCCAGGCCTGCCTCTCGCGCCTGGCGTGCCGCGAGTCTCCGCACCTCAGCTCTGTGGACGTTGGCAACGTGGTTCTGAGCCACCCTCAGCGGATATCCAGCGCCCGAAAATGCGGAAGCACAGAACCTGCAGCGGAACTCCACCGCAGTCACCTCTGGGTGGTGTCGCTTCATGTGCTTCCACATGTCCGACCATGCTGAATACCGCCCCCGGATCCTCAGCCCGAAGCCATGCGTCCCACAGAGGATGCACGTCAACTCGGCCGGTAGTGGCACCGGCACGCGCAGGCACCCCGGCTCACCCGGGTCACGCACCAAGGACACCATCTCCCGAACGGCAACCCTCTCATCCTCCTCCTCATCATCAGACGCGAGATCCGAGTCCGTACCATCCGCCTCCGGCAGCGCCGGCTCGATGCCCCGGCCCGGGTGCACCGTCTCAAAATGCAGCCTTGCTGCCCTCAGGGACCGGATCTCTTCGTGCGGCCTACAAATCTCACAGCGAAACCATAGCCCCGCAGAGTCATGCGCCCGGCGCACATGCGCCGCCAGATCAGCCAGTCGTCCGAAGACAGACCCGAACTGCTGAAGCCGCACACACGCAGGGCACTGGATCTCCTCTGGGGCCGGCAACGCCACGAAGCTGGGACGCACGGGCATCCTGAAAAACACTTACACTAACAAAAAGAGAACAACACAGCCGCACAGCAGCAAACAACTAGATCTGTAAAAGAACAATATATACAAACTCTTATAACAAGATAACACTAAGGGTATGTATAGAGTACCCTGAAAAATAAGGAAACAATAGACTCTGAAAATATAACAATTAACCACCTAACAATATATAGAACTCTACTAAAGTATAAACTCTGAAAGGTAAATAAAACTCTACTTAAAACTAATCAGGTACAGGCCACTAAAAAGAAAATATCACAAGTCACAATCGGTGGGGCTGCTACTTGGTAAACCAAGAAGCAACAGTCAAATCCGGGGGTGCAGCGGCAAGCCGAGTGCCGGGCTAAGAGTCAGGCACTCTTCTCCTGGGCAGCTGTAAACAGACAAGCGACGACCGCTTCTGGAGCAGTTCGCTGTCCTGAGAAGAACTACACAGGCGGCTCAAGACACTACAAGGTCACTGGTTGTGCCCTAGGTTTCTGGAACACTAGGGGGGTGTACAAATGTGTCAAGGGCTGGGCCTTACAACACAAGTACACTAGAGTGCTGGAAGGAGCAAAACACAACAACAGAACACTTACAAAAGTCGCAACACAAATACTAGCACAACACAGACAAGAGACAGTTACTCACTTACCGATCAGCACTACAAAGGAAACAAAATATACAAACAAATAAGACAGGTACAGGTGCTTGAAACTAATTAATTAAATAAATATGGTTGAGGTGATGCTATAAGAATGTAAATGGAATTAAGTTAAAAGATTCAACAGCAAGATTTGAGATGTATTGGTTAATTACTATGGATAAAAATGAAAAGGTAAATATATTAAATCTGCAAGAAAATTAAGGAATATTCAATTAATTAAATAAATATTATAATAATAATAGATAGATATATTCAATAAGTATTACTTTAATTACCAATTAATAGTTACTCTGAAAACAATATGGCGTATTTAATCAGCAAGGTAAATATAGAAATAAATAGTACTTTAATTTATTTTAGCTAATTCGAAAGAAAGCAATATGGCGGATTCAAGCACAAAAACAAGTCACTGAACAATTACAATAAACACAAGACAAACACAACACTCAACCCCTGGTGTGCATATCTATGGACACGAACAGGAAGTCACATGCGAAGCATCTGTGAAGAAGAAGGAAGTTGAAAAATGGCGACCGACCTCGCTAAATAACTCAACCACGAGGTCGCGAAAAACTGAATTTAAAGTTAAGCAGACAAAATACACTGAAACTATTAATGGGAAAAATTAAATCTCTGAATATGGAATTATTTACTGCCCCTAGTTATGAATTCAAATCAGAATTAAACACGATTACACTAGATATGCCTGGGCACAAGGCAATATAATTATCGCGAGCAAAGTGAATTTAAGCCAAAATAAATACAGAAATTACTTTAAATGTTGAACAATTGAATTATTAATATGGGAAAATTGAGAGACAGGCAAAAACTTAACAGAAACTATAGGATGCACACAGATTATTCACAAGGGACTGTCGGCCATTGAACACACACAGTCAGGAGACAGGACAAAAACAATTACACAGGCTCAAGAAAAACAAGATACACTTGGGAAGGGGTTCCAAAGGCCTTTAGGGGCGACGATCTTCGACTGTAGTTACGCGACTCGCCTTGAAGGTATTAGTTAAATTGAGGAAAAATTAAATGTGGTATTTGCCCGAGCTAAAAAATTCAAACACAAGGGCGAGACTGTGGGTAGAAGTTAAATGTTAAACAGCAAGATCAAGTACAGGTATTAATTAAATGTGGTTATTTAAATATAGGAACTGCAGTAAAAAGATTGACTCTAATTTAATATATATATGAAAAGCAACTAAATATTATTCGGAAAAATGTATTACTGAAAAAGAATTTAAATAAGCAAAATTATTTTGGGTGAACAGTAAAAGCTACGAGTCACGAATGCAAGTTACAGTCGGGAACCTGAAATGGGGCTTACATAACAAAACACTGAGTTGCAGGAATTACTAGGTGATAGTTTGGCACTTGGAAAATTAAAGGCGAGATAGGTAGTTACTTTACTTTAACAGGTACAAAAAGCTATGCAGATATTAACAAATTAAATGTAACAGTTAAACTTTAAATGTTTGCAATAAAAGATGGCCGCGATTAACGAATTTAATTCAAATAAACAAACAACAAATGGCCAGACAAATAGAAATTCAAATAATTAATGCAAGATGGCCGAAAGCTTGCAGAAAGAAAACAAGTAAATAAACAAGATGGCCACAAGAACTTACTTAAAAACAAAACACAAGTGCCAGACTACCACCTACCTTATCTCCATGTAGTTCCCCATGTCCTCCCTAGGCGCAGCAGCAGTCGATCCATCCTCGGAACTGCTGGAAGTATGGTCGTTTCGTGCCGGAGTGAATACAGCACGAACACCTCTGCGACGATCTTTTCTTGAGCACAGTTATTTAACTAATCACTTCTCGGGGCTAGATCATTAAGCTGATAAGAACAGATACTACACTTTGATCTTAGCCAAAAGGCCGAGAAGCGATAACAATCCTAATGAACCAGGAGCTATATGGGCTCCCTATTACTAAATCAAATGCTATAACAAGGTCTACTGACTTCCATAAACGACTGTACACTTTCGACGAGCCGTCATACTCTACACCACACATGCACAAGCATGGTCTGTACATTGATAATATCTTCAATACAGTGACACGAGGTATTACAATCCAAATGAATCACTATTCACCAGCAATAAACAAAAAACTTGGTATATCCATAACAACGCTCTTACAATTACCGTACTTTCCACTTGCTGCAGCACAAGCTGGTCCCTTAGATTAACTGCAGTTTCAATAAGGCAAGAATGATTCTCATGGGAGAGTTGACTTTATACATTACATTTTAATTGTCAATATAATTTTATCTAAACAGATATTTAACGTTGCCTAAGCAATGTGCCCCCATGCTGGCATGCACTAGGCAGTGGCCAGCAGGGTCAATCGCACTCCCCGGACCAGGTCCGGGGGCAATCCGTCACAAAAAATGCTGCCAAGACAAAGTGTAGAAGAATCGCAGATACTACACTTCGATCTTAGCCAAAAGGCCGAGAAGCGATACTACACTCTGATCTTAGCCGAAAGGCCGAGAAACATCCCTTAAAATACACATCAAAATTAATATTGCACATTGTAAAACTCCATTAACCAAACACATGTAGTTCAACAGATAAAAAAAAGTCAATACAATTCATACAAATATTAACATGAGTAATGAATAACAATAATAGTAATAAAAGGTTTCACAACAAGCCTTAACCACACACTTACATAAACTCACGCATCGACATGACAAAATACATTTTCAATACATCATCATTATTATCATTTAACACTGCCTAATTGTTAATTATATTGAATTTTTTCTCACACAGCTAAATTTATTAAACATTCACAACAAGCACTACATTGTATGATAAAATAAAATAATTAATTCCTATTATTCTGCACACAAAATTGCTAAGTTCCTACATGTTCTCGCATTCCAAGTTCGTCCCTTGGGCATCCTTGTAGTTCCTGTTCGGCCGCCCCTGGCAGCACCTACTGGATCAGCTTTCTCTTCCTCTTCATTTGTTGAATGTACACACGACTTTTCTGTATTGTCTCTGCACTTGGGCACATTACATTACAACAATCAATTTTTCACTATCATCCATACTTACAAGTTGGTAACAATGTTTATTACATTTAAAACAAACTTAAAGTTTATTACATTTTGTGGTGGGCCGATCCCGGTGGTACTGCAATACCGGGCCAACCCGCGGCGGAGGTGGGGCAAGCCCCTAGCACTCCGCCCTGTTCCAAAAATCAGTTTAATATTCTGGTCCTGCGATGCAGGACGTATCAGATATTAAGCTGATAAGAACAGATTTTTTAGGTTGCCTAAGCAATGTTCGCTGCTGGCATGCACTAGGCAGTGGCCAGCAGGAGACAATACAACTCCCCCGAACTGGTCGGGGGTGCAAACCTGCAAATCCGTCACAAAAAATGCTTGCTAAGGCAAAGTGTAGCAGAATCTCTCTCCCATATGACTGTGGGTGCCACCCTGGTCCCAACCTCCACCACTGAAGCCAAGCCACCGACGTACTCGGGGGGCCAGTGATTGTGAAGGCGGGACCAGGCCCTCCCACAACCATATGGTCGAAAAATTCTGTGCATTCTGTTCCCCCAGCATAACAGTTGTCACACCATTAAGCTGATAAGAACAGATATGAAAGCAATTTATTAGCAATATCTCAAAACCCTTTACAATATTAAAAACACATATTAGGAAATGGAAAAAGGGGCACCTAGCGCCCGGAGAAACCAAAGATTATGGGAGAATTAAAGTGAAACTAAACCCACCGTGCCCCTGGGGCCGGTTCCCTCCCTTAAAGGCGGGAGGTAGGAAGTTACGTTAAAAGGGGAACTAGTCCCCGCAAGTCACTAACTAGACTAAAAGAAGTTATGTTAAAACAGAACTAGTCTGTTGCAAGAAAAAAAAAACAAAAACCCTCTTAAGATATAAAATATTCATCGAACAAGGAGCCTAGCTCCCCGCGGTCCTTAAATAATTAAACACACATATGCACTTTTACCATAACTAAGTTTACCCTGGGGAGTAGCCCCTCCTGAAGTTACTTAAGATATTTTAATTTTAGTGGGCAGGCTGCCTGCCCCAAAGAAACCCAGCTATGGCTGCCCCCCACCCTCTACATCACAGTGCCTCCATACTGCTCTCCTAACAAGCTATTAGGACATGCACATTTGACCGGCCTCAGAGAGACCAACCAAACATGTTTCCAGAAGGTATTGAAGTCCCTACAAGCCACGACGCGGTGCTGCCCCAGCCAGGGTACGGCCCTATACGCCGTGGCCCCCCCCCCCCCCACTCCCACCTCACCACTCCGAGGAGTGACACGATGAGGGCGGGAGCCTAGTGGTTAACCTGACTGTAATTAGGTTCTGAATGCTGGCCTACAGTTTGTGCACAATCCCTATTGTGTGCAAGACCAGGCCTGGGCAGGGGTGTATTTCCCACGCCTCTTTAAGATTTATGATAATTAGGGGAGTGAATTTAAACATTAATGTAGAAGTGCCAGTTGTTGTGGCCATGCATTATTACAAAGAACAAGCACCAGATAAATTGAAAGTAAAAAGGGTGGCAGCCTTATGGTCACTAAAGGCCTGCTCATGACAGACCCTTATTACCCAGTCACCTCAGGTCAGTCCCGCACACACACTTGGGGGCCTTCCTACCACAGATGCTAGATGTTAAATTGGCATAGTAGCCAATGCAAGGATAAATCTTGTAAACAAGCATTCAGTTATTGCTGTTGAGAAGTAGAAGTTAAGGTTGAGAACAGACTTTGGCACTGGCCTTCAACTTTGCAAATCTAAGCATGCCTTAAATACTTCATGTTACACTTGGGAAAGGAAATGAATGAAGATACACAGCAGAGAAATAAAAATTATACAAAGGGTCTAACCCTCACAAACTTAAATAATGATCAAACCTGTAAGAGAAAAGAGAAACATACATAGCACTGAAAAAGAAAATTATTGAAATTATTAGGGGGTAGAGAAAAAAAATAAAAAATTAACTTTTTGCTAGAAGAGCTCGCACGAAGCGTTATTCAAGGTGTCTAACACCTGCAAACTTAAGATATTTCAAGTAATGATGTTATATGTGGAGTGAAGCTCTGGGCTGAAAACTTTTAAATATTAGACATTGTGCAGAGTATTGATGGAAAACAAGGTGTCTAACACCTGCAAAACTTAAGTAACATCATTGGAGAATACATAAGTTTTAATAAACTACACAAGGTGTCTAACACCCACAAACTTAAAATATCTCAGATGGAGGGGGCAAGCTGTTCAGAAATAAACAAATAATAACAAATTAAAAGAAATTATTGTTTTAGACTACTTAGATAATATTGTTTACCAGGGAAAATCAGAGTGCAGTTTATTGAAAGGGGTTGTTTTGTGTTGAATGTTATTGTTATTATTGGGGAGAGGAGAAAGTCATTAGTTTTGAAAGTGATGCTACGATGGGTGGTTTAGGTGAATTTTACTGTATTGAGTGTTAGGTAGGATGTTCAAATGTATTTAGTTGTGTGGTAGTGTTTACTATTTGTTACAAGTGTTTGGGATATTATGTGGCATTTGATTTAGTAAGTCAGAAGTTAAAAGTGTGCTATTTTACTAGTGGTTTTTGTATATAGGATTAGAAAAGTTTGAAATTATTAAACCGAGGGGTGATTTATTTAGGTGCCATGTGTTGCTGTTGTTTTATACTTGTATTTTATGGCAGTGTAAGGCAGGTGTTCTTGGTCAGGGAGGAATTATTGTTATTAAATGTATATGGCTCTATTTTAATTGTGAATTAGGTGTTGTGTTGTGGTGAGGTGGCTATTAAATGATGCATGACTATTTTAGAAGCAGAGGCAGATTGAGGTGTGTTGAGAGGGGGAGATTCAGGTTAATTGTTATTATTGGGGATGGGAGAAAAGAAATCATTAAACTGGGGAGTGATGTTACGACGGGTGGGTTTAGGTGAGTTTAACAATATTGAGAGTAAGGCGGGTCATACATGTGTAATTAGTTTTGTGGTGATGTTTACTAAGAGTTACAAGTGCTTGGGTTATTGTGTGGCATTTTAATTAATAAGTTAGAGGTTAAAAGTGTGCTATTTTGACTAGTGGTTTGTATATATGGTATTAGAAGAAGTTTGTTATTATTAAACCGAGGAGTGATTTATTTTAGGTGACTGTTGTTGCTGTTATTTTTATTTGTACGTTATGGCGGTGGAGCCAGGAATGTTAGGAAAGTTTTCAATGTCAGGGAACTATTAAGTTATTGAATACATGTGGCTCTATGGGGAGTGCATTATATTAGGTGACTGGTGTTGCATTTGTTTTTATTATATTTTTTTTTATTGTAGTTTATGATAGTGGAGGCAGATGTGCTATTAAGTTTACAAGGTCATGGGAAAATTATTGTTATTAAATGTGTGTGGCTCTATTTTAATTGTAAGTTAGGTGTTGTGTTGTAGTGGGGTGGCTATTAATGGTGCATGACTATTGTGGAAGTAGTAGCTGCTACAGTGGCAAATTTAACTGTGGTGTGTAGTCGGTAGATATTATTGTTTAAGTATGGATGTTGGAAGTGCAAGCAATGATAGAATAGAGGCATGATTTGACATTTACTAAATGGGTGGGGGGCAAAAGTGTCCTCGTACACTAACCTAGGGGTCCAACCACAACATTATCGGTCCAACACTTAGACGTCCGCACACAAACACACATTGGCACACGACAGGGCCCGGACAGGCACCCTGCTCCCACGCTGATCCCGCGGCGGAGTGCTGGGGCACTCGGGCCTCTGCTTCAGTTTTCTGCAGAGGGGCTCACAAGTCCCCCCCTTCCACCGGTGATCCAACGGTGGGAGGCTGGTGCCTCCATGGCCATCTACTTCTGTGTTCAGCGGGGAGGGCACCTGCGTCCCTCCCCTTCCACCGGTGGTCCAACGGTGGAGCGCTGGTGCGCTCCGGCAGCACTTCTGTTTTCGTCGGGGGGGCTCTCAGGTCCCCCCCTTCCACCGGTGGTCCAACGGTGGGGGGCTGGTGCCCCCAGCGGTGCGGCGCCGAGTGGCCGATTGTTGGGGCACGAACCACGGTGTTGCGGGCACCGCGGCTCCAGCGCCCGGGGCCCACATCATGGTTGTGGTCCTGGTCTGCCCCTTGGTCGACGACCACCTTGTCCTCTCCCACGGCCACGACCCCGGACTGCGGGGGCCTGGTCTGGGACTGGTTGCGGGTTGGCAGGCGGCGCCTCCACCTGGTACTGACGGTGGCCCGTGACGTGCTCGGTGTAGATGTCACGGGACCACCTGATGACGTCAGACACCATGAGGTGCCGCATCTTCCGTGCGTACCTCCAGCGGACACGTAACTGCTGGAGGACGTAGTCGTTGCACGGGTCCCAGGATCCGAGGGACCCGACAACGAGGGCCTCGTTGAAAACTGTGTAGCCCTGCGCAGTCAGTGTGTCTGCCAACCCCTGGTATTTCGTCGTCTTTGTGGTCCGCACGAGATCCAAAGCCTGGCTCCGGTTCTCGAACGGGACCGCGACATCCACTATGGAGATCTTCTTCCTGGGCTCGTCCACGACCACCAGGTCAGGACGGAGCAAGGACCCGGTGTGGGGCACGGCACGGTTCACCCGCACCTCCACGCCCGGGTCCCTCGGGATGGCAGCGGCCAGCCTGTGCAGCACCGAGTTGTGGCGGTGCTGCCAGGCGGCGGAGTGGCGGCCGCAGTGGTTGAGGACGTGCGGCAGCGTCTCGTTGGGGTGAAGACACCGCCGGCACATCTTGTTCCTCGCTGGTCCTCGCAGAGCTCCATTCAGGGGCACCACGTTGAGACGTGCCCTGTGAATGAAGCGCCATTCTGCGAAGCGAGTAAACTTGCCATCCCGGAGGAAGTGGGAGCTGGCGGGGTTCCGGGAGACCGGTTCCATGGCCTTCCCCTGATCTGGAAGGGCCACGAGTCTCCTTCTGTACTCCTGGCGCCGGGCCGTGGCCAGACGCCGGTAGACTTGGGAGCGTGCCCCGGGACCGACCAGGATGCGGCCCGCGGCACTTTCAGGTGCGGGGATTTCCATCTGGACCTCCTGGAGCTCCTCACTCCAGCGCCATTTCGTTCCTGTGCTCTTCTTGAGGCGCCTTCCTGCACTTCGTGTGAAGGTCCAGTGGTTCCCCAGGGCGCCACCATCACGGTTGAACTCGCCCTCGGTCTCCCCGTTGAGGAACCCCACCATGTCATCTTTCGAAATTTCCTGCTTGCCCAGCTTCTGCTTTGTTGTCTGGAACAAGCTGGCCCACGCCAAGTCTTTTACGTCAGGGTCCTTGCACGTCAGGAGCCTGTAGCCATGCGTGACCGTGGCCAAGTCACACATGTCTGCGAGTGGGAGGAGACCAGCTCCCCCCTCATGCGTTGGGGCGTGGACGATGAGCGGAGTGGCACGCAAGGGGAGGTGCATCCACTCCTTGCAGTACTTCTTCATCTTCTTGTCGAACCGCGTCACCACAGCTTTCCTGACGCGGCCTCCCCTCAAGATGAATTGCAGCCTCGACTGGAGGAATGTCGAGACTGCGTTGATCTTCTGCCAGGGGGCGAGGAGACTGGCGTGGATCTTGTCGAGATCTGCCCCCATGGCTTCCACTTCTTGCTCGGGCGACTGGGCATTCCGGTAACCTGTCGGAACACCCAGGTGACGATACGTGTCGCCCTCAGCGAGTGCGGCGATCGGGACCCCGGCAACCTGCATCACGGTGGGTTGCACCCCAGGTTGCGCTCCAGGCTGGCGCATCACCCGGCGACCGGTCCTGCAGTCTATGTGAAGTGATGCGCATTTTCTGGGCTTGAAGCGCAAGCCGGCCCAGTTACCGGCCTCGTTGACCCCATCCAGCAGGGTCTGCAGGCTCTCGGGGTCCCGCCCGATGAGGACGATGTCATCTGCGTAGGCGAGGATGGCGTGGTGGTGCTCGAGGACAGAGTAGCCCAACTCTTCCTCCCTTCTGGCGGCCGTCCTCAGCACTGCCTCCATGCTGAGGTTGAAGAGAATGGGGCTGAGGGGACAGCCCTGACGGACGCCAGCACGGATCGGGATCTCCTCCGTGAAGCCATCCTCGGAACGGACCCGTGTCGTCCCGCCGTGGTACAGGTCCGCGATGAGGGCACGCAGCGTCTCGGGTACCCTCATCTCTGTGAGCGAGTGCTGGATGTACGCGTGCGGGATGGACCCGAACGCGTTGGCGAGATCCAGCCAGGCGATGGCGACCTCGCGTTTCTTCGCCCTGCAGTCATCCAGGATGGACTGCAGGACAAAGTTGTGCTCCAAGCAGCCCTCGTACTCCATGAAGCCCTTCTGCTGCTTGGAGATGCGCCCCGTCCGGGCAGCCCACGCGCCCAGGCGGGCAGCGACCACCGACAGGAACAGCTTGGAAATGGTGGTGCTGAGCGCAATCGGACGCCAGTTGTCTGGGACGTCCTTGTCGCCATCCTTGTAGATGAGGACCGTGTTGGACCTCTTCCACGATCCGGGGACACGATTGTGGGCGTGCACTGCGGTGTAGAGGGCCGCAAGCACGTGGCAACCTGGGTCAGCCCTCTTCAACAAATTGTACCTGATGCCATCCTGCCCAGGTGCCGTGTTCTTGGTGCGGGCGAGCTTCTTCGCGACCTCCCTGGTGGTGAATGGTCTGGCCAGCTCGTCCACTTCCTCCTCTGTCGGATCATCGTGTGCCAGTGCGCAACCTGCAGGCGTGGGACCCACTTCGTAGCCATGGTCTGAGAATGTCTCTGTGAAGTGGTCCTGCAGGCGGGCTCCCGCAATCCGGCAATAGGGAGACTCTGTTTCCAGGATCTCCTGCATCGCCTTCTTGGGGTTGGCCCTGTACAATTTCTGGATCTTGGCGGCGGCCTCCCCGTCAAATGCAAATGCCGGCCGCCGCCTGCGCTGGCGGGCGGGGTTGCCGGGCCCTCTCCGGCCACCCCTCGCTCCTTCGCCACCCCCTGGAGCACGTGCCGCGCCCCCCTCTTCTTCTCGTACCTTGAGGGCGACGACAAACTCCGTGTACTCGTCGCAGACGTGCTCCAGGGATTCCCAGTCTTCCTCGGCTGCCGAGATCCGAGCCATCCACTCCAGCTGGACTTGGCTGGGCCGGACCTCGGGTTCGCCGTCTTCTCCTTCGTCTTCCGAGGCGGACTGGTGGTCTGCCGCCTCTGCTGGGCGTCCTCGGACCTGGTGGCGGTTCTCCCTGGGCTGCTGGCCGTGACGCGCCCGGGGGACCTCCTCTCGTACCTCCCGGGCATTCTGGGTGGGCAGCCCCACGCCAGGACCAGACAGCTCCCGCGCGGCCGGGGGAGGCCGCACCCTCCCCCCGACCACGCCCACAGTTGGCTCCACCGGCGCCGGCACCTCCGCCTGCACCGCCGCGTCGGCAGCCTCCTGCTCTGGGGCGACGTCATCCTCCGTCTGCGTCCCCATCTCACATCTTCCTGGCAGCTCCTCATCATGGTCTGGATCAGTTTGGGTTCCTCCCTCCGAGTGCAGGAGTGGGAACCTGATGAGGTGGGCTGGCACCACGTGCAACTCCGGTGCAGTCCGCTGCTCAGGTGTGCTTCCCCCAGGAGACATACTGGGGGCATCTCCGGTCTGCCAGTCCCTGGGTGGCAGACCCTCTCCTCTCTCCTCCTCTACTCCGATGCACTCCTGCTCCGGCGCCGGCGCTGGGACATCCTCCCGTTCGGTATAGGAGGGACGGCACGCCGGGCCTGGTGATGGCCTCGGGTGCAGCGGCAGCATTCTGGACAGAAGCTGGGCCGCCTCCTCCTCGTTGGTGGTCACCTGCGGGAGCGCAGGTGCCGGAGTCCCTTTGGGTGCCGGTGATCCAGGGAGGGGTGTCGTGCGGAGCGACAGTGACAGCTTCTTCCTGCGGCACAGAAACAAAGCCTCCCTCCCCGTTGCATCGTCGCGCGCCGGCGTGACGGGTCCAGGTGATGTCCGTCTCTTCTTCCTGGGGGGCAAAACAACACATGTCTCCTGGCCTTCCTCTCGTGCAGGCGGAGAGAGACGGTGGGAGGGACCAGGCACCGGAGACGGCAGCCGCGGCGGCAACGGCCGGGGCTGCGGATCATCAGCGTCTTCATCTGAGGAGCGCCGTGCCTCCCGCCGGGCCACACGAGCAGGTGGAGTCCGTGCTGGCGCGCCCAGGCCTGCCTCTCGCGCCTGGCGTGCCGCGAGTCTCCGCACCTCAGCTCTGTGGACGTTGGCAACGTGGTTCTGAGCCACCCTCAGCGGATATCCAGCGCCCGAAAATGCGGAAGCACAGAACCTGCAGCGGAACTCCACCGCAGTCACCTCTGGGTGGTGTCGCTTCATGTGCTTCCACATGTCCGACCATGCTGAATACCGCCCCCGGATCCTCAGCCCGAAGCCATGCGTCCCACAGAGGATGCACGTCAACTCGGCCGGTAGTGGCACCGGCACGCGCAGGCACCCCGGCTCACCCGGGTCACGCACCAAGGACACCATCTCCCGAACGGCAACCCTCTCATCCTCCTCCTCATCATCAGACGCGAGATCCGAGTCCGTACCATCCGCCTCCGGCAGCGCCGGCTCGATGCCCCGGCCCGGGTGCACCGTCTCAAAATGCAGCCTTGCTGCCCTCAGGGACCGGATCTCTTCGTGCGGCCTACAAATCTCACAGCGAAACCATAGCCCCGCAGAGTCATGCGCCCGGCGCACATGCGCCGCCAGATCAGCCAGTCGTCCGAAGACAGACCCGAACTGCTGAAGCCGCACACACGCAGGGCACTGGATCTCCTCTGGGGCCGGCAACGCCACGAAGCTGGGACGCACGGGCATCCTGAAAAACACTTACACTAACAAAAAGAGAACAACACAGCCGCACAGCAGCAAACAACTAGATCTGTAAAAGAACAATATATACAAACTCTTATAACAAGATAACACTAAGGGTATGTATAGAGTACCCTGAAAAATAAGGAAACAATAGACTCTGAAAATATAACAATTAACCACCTAACAATATATAGAACTCTACTAAAGTATAAACTCTGAAAGGTAAATAAAACTCTACTTAAAACTAATCAGGTACAGGCCACTAAAAAGAAAATATCACAAGTCACAATCGGTGGGGCTGCTACTTGGTAAACCAAGAAGCAACAGTCAAATCCGGGGGTGCAGCGGCAAGCCGAGTGCCGGGCTAAGAGTCAGGCACTCTTCTCCTGGGCAGCTGTAAACAGACAAGCGACGACCGCTTCTGGAGCAGTTCGCTGTCCTGAGAAGAACTACACAGGCGGCTCAAGACACTACAAGGTCACTGGTTGTGCCCTAGGTTTCTGGAACACTAGGGGGGTGTACAAATGTGTCAAGGGCTGGGCCTTACAACACAAGTACACTAGAGTGCTGGAAGGAGCAAAACACAACAACAGAACACTTACAAAAGTCGCAACACAAATACTAGCACAACACAGACAAGAGACAGTTACTCACTTACCGATCAGCACTACAAAGGAAACAAAATATACAAACAAATAAGACAGGTACAGGTGCTTGAAACTAATTAATTAAATAAATATGGTTGAGGTGATGCTATAAGAATGTAAATGGAATTAAGTTAAAAGATTCAACAGCAAGATTTGAGATGTATTGGTTAATTACTATGGATAAAAATGAAAAGGTAAATATATTAAATCTGCAAGAAAATTAAGGAATATTCAATTAATTAAATAAATATTATAATAATAATAGATAGATATATTCAATAAGTATTACTTTAATTACCAATTAATAGTTACTCTGAAAACAATATGGCGTATTTAATCAGCAAGGTAAATATAGAAATAAATAGTACTTTAATTTATTTTAGCTAATTCGAAAGAAAGCAATATGGCGGATTCAAGCACAAAAACAAGTCACTGAACAATTACAATAAACACAAGACAAACACAACACTCAACCCCTGGTGTGCATATCTATGGACACGAACAGGAAGTCACATGCGAAGCATCTGTGAAGAAGAAGGAAGTTGAAAAATGGCGACCGACCTCGCTAAATAACTCAACCACGAGGTCGCGAAAAACTGAATTTAAAGTTAAGCAGACAAAATACACTGAAACTATTAATGGGAAAAATTAAATCTCTGAATATGGAATTATTTACTGCCCCTAGTTATGAATTCAAATCAGAATTAAACACGATTACACTAGATATGCCTGGGCACAAGGCAATATAATTATCGCGAGCAAAGTGAATTTAAGCCAAAATAAATACAGAAATTACTTTAAATGTTGAACAATTGAATTATTAATATGGGAAAATTGAGAGACAGGCAAAAACTTAACAGAAACTATAGGATGCACACAGATTATTCACAAGGGACTGTCGGCCATTGAACACACACAGTCAGGAGACAGGACAAAAACAATTACACAGGCTCAAGAAAAACAAGATACACTTGGGAAGGGGTTCCAAAGGCCTTTAGGGGCGACGATCTTCGACTGTAGTTACGCGACTCGCCTTGAAGGTATTAGTTAAATTGAGGAAAAATTAAATGTGGTATTTGCCCGAGCTAAAAAATTCAAACACAAGGGCGAGACTGTGGGTAGAAGTTAAATGTTAAACAGCAAGATCAAGTACAGGTATTAATTAAATGTGGTTATTTAAATATAGGAACTGCAGTAAAAAGATTGACTCTAATTTAATATATATATGAAAAGCAACTAAATATTATTCGGAAAAATGTATTACTGAAAAAGAATTTAAATAAGCAAAATTATTTTGGGTGAACAGTAAAAGCTACGAGTCACGAATGCAAGTTACAGTCGGGAACCTGAAATGGGGCTTACATAACAAAACACTGAGTTGCAGGAATTACTAGGTGATAGTTTGGCACTTGGAAAATTAAAGGCGAGATAGGTAGTTACTTTACTTTAACAGGTACAAAAAGCTATGCAGATATTAACAAATTAAATGTAACAGTTAAACTTTAAATGTTTGCAATAAAAGATGGCCGCGATTAACGAATTTAATTCAAATAAACAAACAACAAATGGCCAGACAAATAGAAATTCAAATAATTAATGCAAGATGGCCGAAAGCTTGCAGAAAGAAAACAAGTAAATAAACAAGATGGCCACAAGAACTTACTTAAAAACAAAACACAAGTGCCAGACTACCACCTACCTTATCTCCATGTAGTTCCCCATGTCCTCCCTAGGCGCAGCAGCAGTCGATCCATCCTCGGAACTGCTGGAAGTATGGTCGTTTCGTGCCGGAGTGAATACAGCACGAACACCTCTGCGACGATCTTTTCTTGAGCACAGTTATTTAACTAATCACTTCTCGGGGCTAGATCATTAAGCTGATAAGAACAGATACTACACTTTGATCTTAGCCAAAAGGCCGAGAAGCGATAACAATCCTAATGAACCAGGAGCTATATGGGCTCCCTATTACTAAATCAAATGCTATAACAAGGTCTACTGACTTCCATAAACGACTGTACACTTTCGACGAGCCGTCATACTCTACACCACACATGCACAAGCATGGTCTGTACATTGATAATATCTTCAATACAGTGACACGAGGTATTACAATCCAAATGAATCACTATTCACCAGCAATAAACAAAAAACTTGGTATATCCATAACAACGCTCTTACAATTACCGTACTTTCCACTTGCTGCAGCACAAGCTGGTCCCTTAGATTAACTGCAGTTTCAATAAGGCAAGAATGATTCTCATGGGAGAGTTGACTTTATACATTACATTTTAATTGTCAATATAATTTTATCTAAACAGATATTTAACGTTGCCTAAGCAATGTGCCCCCATGCTGGCATGCACTAGGCAGTGGCCAGCAGGGTCAATCGCACTCCCCGGACCAGGTCCGGGGGCAATCCGTCACAAAAAATGCTGCCAAGACAAAGTGTAGAAGAATCGCAGATACTACACTTCGATCTTAGCCAAAAGGCCGAGAAGCGATACTACACTCTGATCTTAGCCGAAAGGCCGAGAAACATCCCTTAAAATACACATCAAAATTAATATTGCACATTGTAAAACTCCATTAACCAAACACATGTAGTTCAACAGATAAAAAAAAGTCAATACAATTCATACAAATATTAACATGAGTAATGAATAACAATAATAGTAATAAAAGGTTTCACAACAAGCCTTAACCACACACTTACATAAACTCACGCATCGACATGACAAAATACATTTTCAATACATCATCATTATTATCATTTAACACTGCCTAATTGTTAATTATATTGAATTTTTTCTCACACAGCTAAATTTATTAAACATTCACAACAAGCACTACATTGTATGATAAAATAAAATAATTAATTCCTATTATTCTGCACACAAAATTGCTAAGTTCCTACATGTTCTCGCATTCCAAGTTCGTCCCTTGGGCATCCTTGTAGTTCCTGTTCGGCCGCCCCTGGCAGCACCTACTGGATCAGCTTTCTCTTCCTCTTCATTTGTTGAATGTACACACGACTTTTCTGTATTGTCTCTGCACTTGGGCACATTACATTACAACAATCAATTTTTCACTATCATCCATTCTTACAAGTTGGTAACAATGTTTATTACATTTAAAACAAACTTAAAGTTTATTACATTTTGTGGTGGGCCGATCCCGGTGGTACTGCAATACCGGGCCAACCCGCGGCGGAGGTGGGGCAAGCCCCTAGCACTCCGCCCTGTTCCAAAAATCAGTTTAATATTCTGGTCCTGCGATGCAGGACGTATCAGATATTAAGCTGATAAGAACAGATTTGAAAGCTATTTATTAGCAATATCTCAAAACCCTTTACAATATTAAAAACACATATTAGGAAATGGAAAAAGGGGCACCTAGCGCCCGGAAAACCAAAGATTATGGGAGAATTAAAGTGAAACTAATCCCACCGTGCCCCTGGGGCCGGTTCCCTCCCTCAAAGGCGGGAGGTAAGAAGTTACGTTAAAAGGGGAACTAGTCCCCGCAAGTCACTAACTAGACTAAAAGAAAGAAGTTACGTTAAAACAGAACTAGTCTGTTGCAAGAAAAGAAAACAAAAACCCTCTTAAGATATAAAATATTCACGAACAAGGAGCCTAGCTCCCCGCGGTCCTTAAATAATTAAACACACATATGCACTTTTACCACAACTAAATTTACTCCGGGGAGTAGCCCCTCCTGAAGTTACTTAAGATATTTTAGTTTAATGGGCAGGCTGCCTGCCCCAAAGAAACCCAGCTATGGCTGCCCCCCACCCTCTACATCACAGTGCCTCCATACTGCTCTCCTAACAAGCTATTAGGGCATGCACACTTGGCCGGCCTCAGAGAGACCAACCAAACATGGACACCAGAAGGTATTGAAGTCCCTACAAGCCACGACGCGGTGCCGCCCCAGCCAGGGTACGGCCCTATACGCCGTGGCCCCCCCGCCCCCACCGCATCACTCCGAGGAATGACACGATGAGGGCGGGAGCCTAATGGTTAACCTGACTGTAATTAGGTTCTGAATGCTGGCCTACAGTTTGTGCACAATCCCTGTTGTGTGCAAGACCAGGCCTGGGCAGGGGTGTATTTCCCACTCCTCTTTAAGATTTATGATAGTTAGGGGAGTGAATTTAAACATTAATGTAGAAGTGCCAGTTGTTGTGGCCATGCATTATTACAAAGAACAAGCACCAGATAAATTGAAAGTAAAAAGGGTGGCAGCCTTAGGGGCACTAAAGGCCTGCTCATGACAGACCCTTACCACCCAGTCACCTCAGGTCAGTCCCGCACACACACTTGGGGGCCTTCCTACCACAGATGCTAGATGTTAAATTGGCATAGTAGCCAATGCAAGGATAAATCTTGTAAACAAGCATTCAGTTATTGCTGTTGAGAAGTAGAAGTTAAGGTTGAGAACAGACTTTGGCACTGGCCTTCAACTTTGCAAATCTAAGCATGCCTTAAATACTTCATGTTACACTTGGGAAAGGAAATGAATGAAGATACACAGCAGAGAAATAAAAATTATACAGAGGGTCTAACCCTCACAAACTTAAATAATGATCAAACCTGTAAGAGAAAAGAGAAACATACATAGCACTGAAAAAGAAAATTAATGAAAAATAAAAAAATAAAAAAATTAAATTTTTGCTAGAAGAGCTCGCACGAAGCGTTATACAAGGTGTCTAACACCTGCAAACTTAAGATATTTCAAGTAATGATGTTATATGTGGAGTGAAGCTCTGGGCTGAAAACTTTTAAATATTAGACATTGTGCAGAGTATTGATGGAAAACAAGGTGTCTAACACCTGCAAACCTTAAGTAACATCATTGTAGAATACATAAGTTTTAATAAACTACACAAGGTGTCTAACACCCACAAACTTAAAATATCTCAGATGGAGGGGGCAAGCTGTTCAGAAGTAACAAATAATAACAATTTAAAAGAAATGATTGTTTTAGACTATTTAGATAGTATTGTTTACCAGGGAAAATTAGATTGCAGTTTCTTGAAAGGGGTTGTTTTAGGTTGAATGTTGTTTTTATTATTGGGGAGAGGAGAAAGTCATTAGTTTTGAAAGTGATGCTACGATGGGTGGTTTAGGTGAATTTTACTGTATTGTGTGTTAGGTAGGATGTTCAAATGTAATTAGTTGTGTGGTAGTGTTTACTATTTGTTACAAGTGTTTGGGATATTATTTGGCATTTGATTTAGTAAGTCAGAGGTTAAAAGTGTGCTATTTTACTAGTGGTTTTTGTATATGGGATTAGAAGAAGTTTGAAATTATTGAACTGAGGGGTGATTTATTTAGGTGTCTGGTGATGCTGTTGTTTTATATTTGTGTTTTATGGCAGTGTTAAGCAGGTGCACTAGGTCAGGGGGGAATTATTGTAATTAAATGCATATGGCTCTATTTTAATTGTGATTTAGGTGTTGAGTTGTGGTGAGGTGGCTGCTAATGATGCATGACTATTTTAGAAGCAGAGGCAGATTGAAGTGTGTTGAGAGGGGGAGATTCAGGTTAATTGTTATTATTGGGGATGGGAGAAAATAAATCATTAAACTGGGGAGTGATGTTACGACGGGTGGGTTTAGGTGAGTTTAACAATATTGAGAGTAAGGCGGGTCATACATGTGTAATTAGTTTTGTGGTGATGTTTACTAAGAGTTACAAGTGCTTGGGTTATTGTGTGGCATTTTAATTAATAAGTTAGAGGTTGAAAGTGTGCTATTTTGACTAGTGGTTTGTATATATGGTATTAGAAGAAGTTTGTTATTATTAAACCGAGGAGTGATTTATTTTAGGTGTCTGTTGTTGCTGTTATATTAATTGTACGTTATTGTGCTGGAGACAAAAATGTTAGGAAAGTTTACAATGTCAGGGGGAATTATAGTTAGTGACCGCATGTGGCTCTATGGGGAGTGCATTATATTAGGTGACTGGTGTTTTATTTCTTTTTTATGGCAGTGGCTGCATATGTGCTATTAAGTTTACAAATTCATAGGGAAATTATTGTTATTAAACGTGTGTGGCTCTATTTTAATTGTGAGTTAGGTGTGGTGTTGTGCTGGGGTGGCTATTAATGGTGCATGACTATTGTGGAAGCAGGAACAGTGGCAAATTTAACTGTGGTGTAAAATAGGTAGATATTATTATTGCGTGGTGGAGATTGCAAGTGTGAACAATGATGGCATTCAGGCATGATTGATACTTCCTGGTAGGGTGGGGGGCAAAAGCGTCCTCGTCAACTAAATCTAGGGGTCCAACCACAACATTATCGGTCCAACACTTAGACGTCCGCACACAAACACACATTGGCACACGACAGGGCCCGGACAGGCACCCTGCTCCCACGCTGATCCCGCGGCGGAGTGCTGGGGCACTCGGGCCTCTGCTTCAGTTTTCTGCAGAGGGGCTCACAAGTCCCCCCCTTCCACCGGTGATCCAACGGTGGGAGGCTGGTGCCTCCATGGCCATCTACTTCTGTGTTCAGCGGGGAGGGCACCTGCGTCCCTCCCCTTCCACCGGTGGTCCAACGGTGGAGCGCTGGTGCGCTCCGGCAGCACTTCTGTTTTCGTCGGGGGGGCTCTCAGGTCCCCCCCTTCCACCGGTGGTCCAACGGTGGGGGGCTGGTGCCCCCAGCGGTGCGGCGCCGAGTGGCCGATTGTTGGGGCACGAACCACGGTGTTGCGGGCACCGCGGCTCCAGCGCCCGGGGCCCACATCATGGTTGTGGTCCTGGTCTGCCCCTTGGTCGACGACCACCTTGTCCTCTCCCACGGCCACGACCCCGGACTGCGGGGGCCTGGTCTGGGACTGGTTGCGGGTTGGCAGGCGGCGCCTCCACCTGGTACTGACGGTGGCCCGTGACGTGCTCGGTGTAGATGTCACGGGACCACCTGATGACGTCAGACACCATGAGGTGCCGCATCTTCCGTGCGTACCTCCAGCGGACACGTAACTGCTGGAGGACGTAGTCGTTGCACGGGTCCCAGGATCCGAGGGACCCGACAACGAGGGCCTCGTTGAAAACTGTGTAGCCCTGCGCAGTCAGTGTGTCTGCCAACCCCTGGTATTTCGTCGTCTTTGTGGTCCGCACGAGATCCAAAGCCTGGCTCCGGTTCTCGAACGGGACCGCGACATCCACTTTGATCTTAGCCAAAAGGCCGAGAAGCGATAACAATCCTAATGAACCAGGAGCTATATGGGCTCCCTATTACTAAATCAAATGCTATAACAAGGTCTACTGACTTCCATAAACGACTGTACACTTTCGACGAGCCGTCATACTCTACACCACACATGCACAAGCATGGTCTGTACATTGATAATATCTTCAATACAGTGACACGAGGTATTACAATCCAAATGAATCACTATTCACCAGCAATAAACAAAAAACTTGGTATATCCATAACAACGCTCTTACAATTACCGTACTTTCCACTTGCTGCAGCACAAGCTGGTCCCTTAGATTAACTGCAGTTTCAATAAGGCAAGAATGATTCTCATGGGAGAGTTGACTTTATACATTACATTTTAATTGTCAATATAATTTTATCTAAACAGATATTTAACGTTGCCTAAGCAATGTGCCCCCATGCTGGCATGCACTAGGCAGTGGCCAGCAGGGTCAATCGCACTCCCCGGACCAGGTCCGGGGGCAATCCGTCACAAAAAATGCTGCCAAGACAAAGTGTAGAAGAATCGCAGATACTACACTTCGATCTTAGCCAAAAGGCCGAGAAGCGATACTACACTCTGATCTTAGCCGAAAGGCCGAGAAACATCCCTTAAAATACACATCAAAATTAATATTGCACATTGTAAAACTCCATTAACCAAACACATGTAGTTCAACAGATAAAAAAAAGTCAATACAATTCATACAAATATTAACATGAGTAATGAATAACAATAATAGTAATAAAAGGTTTCACAACAAGCCTTAACCACACACTTACATAAACTCACGCATCGACATGACAAAATACATTTTCAATACATCATCATTATTATCATTTAACACTGCCTAATTGTTAATTATATTGAATTTTTTCTCACACAGCTAAATTTATTAAACATTCACAACAAGCACTACATTGTATGATAAAATAAAATAATTAATTCCTATTATTCTGCACACAAAATTGCTAAGTTCCTACATGTTCTCGCATTCCAAGTTCGTCCCTTGGGCATCCTTGTAGTTCCTGTTCGGCCGCCCCTGGCAGCACCTACTGGATCAGCTTTCTCTTCCTCTTCATTTGTTGAATGTACACACGACTTTTCTGTATTGTCTCTGCACTTGGGCACATTACATTACAACAATCAATTTTTCACTATCATCCATTCTTACAAGTTGGTAACAATGTTTATTACATTTAAAACAAACTTAAAGTTTATTACATTTTGTGGTGGGCCGATCCCGGTGGTACTGCAATACCGGGCCAACCCGCGGCGGAGGTGGGGCAAGCCCCTAGCACTCCGCCCTGTTCCAAAAATCAGTTTAATATTCTGGTCCTGCGATGCAGGACGTATCAGATATTAAGCTGATAAGAACAGATTTTTTAGGTTGCCTAAGCAATGTTCGCTGCTGGCATGCACTAGGCAGTGGCCAGCAGGAGACAATACAACTCCCCCGAACTGGTCGGGGGTGCAAACCTGCAAATCCGTCACAAAAAATGCTTGCTAAGGCAAAGTGTAGCAGAATCTCTCTCCCATATGACTGTGGGTGCCACCCTGGTCCCAACCTCCACCACTGAAGCCAAGCCACCGACGTACTCGGGGGGCCAGTGATTGTGAAGGCGGGACCAGGCCCTCCCACAACCATATGGTCGAAAAATTCTGTGCATTCTGTTCCCCCAGCATAACAGTTGTCACACCATTAAGCTGATAAGAACAGATTTTTTAGGTTGCCTAAGCAATGTTCGCTGCTGGCATGCACTAGGCAGTGGCCAGCAGGAGACAATACAACTCCCCCGAACTGGTCGGGGGTGCAAACCTGCAAATCCGTCACAAAAAATGTTTGCTAAGGCAAAGTGTAGCAGAATCTCTCTCCCATATGACTGTGGGTGCCACCCCGGTCCCAACCTCCACCACTGAAGCCAAGCCACCGACGTACTCGGGGGGCCAGTGATTGTGAAGGCGGGACCAGGCCCTCCCACAACCATATGGTCGACAAATTCTGTGCATTCTGTTCCCCCAGCATAACAGTTGTCACACCATTAAGCTGATAAGAACAGATTTGAAAGCTATTTATTAGCAATATCTCAAAACCCTTTACAATATTAAAAACACATATTAGGAAATGGAAAAAGGGGCACCTAGCGCCCGGAAAACCAAAGATTATGGGAGAATTAAAGTGAAACTAATCCCACCGTGCCCCTGGGGCCGGTTCCCTCCCTCAAAGGCGGGAGGTAAGAAGTTACGTTAAAAGGGGAACTAGTCCCCGCAAGTCACTAACTAGACTAAAAGAAAGAAGTTACGTTAAAACAGAACTAGTCTGTTGCAAGAAAAGAAAACAAAAACCCTCTTAAGATATAAAATATTCACGAACAAGGAGCCTAGCTCCCCGCGGTCCTTAAATAATTAAACACACATATGCACTTTTACCACAACTAAATTTACTCCGGGGAGTAGCCCCTCCTGAAGTTACTTAAGATATTTTAGTTTAATGGGCAGGCTGCCTGCCCCAAAGAAACCCAGCTATGGCTGCCCCCCACCCTCTACATCACAGTGCCTCCATACTGCTCTCCTAACAAGCTATTAGGGCATGCACACTTGGCCGGCCTCAGAGAGACCAACCAAACATGGACACCAGAAGGTATTGAAGTCCCTACAAGCCACGACGCGGTGCCGCCCCAGCCAGGGTACGGCCCTATACGCCGTGGCCCCCCCGCCCCCACCGCATCACTCCGAGGAATGACACGATGAGGGCGGGAGCCTAATGGTTAACCTGACTGTAATTAGGTTCTGAATGCTGGCCTACAGTTTGTGCACAATCCCTGTTGTGTGCAAGACCAGGCCTGGGCAGGGGTGTATTTCCCACTCCTCTTTAAGATTTATGATAGTTAGGGGAGTGAATTTAAACATTAATGTAGAAGTGCCAGTTGTTGTGGCCATGCATTATTACAAAGAACAAGCACCAGATAAATTGAAAGTAAAAAGGGTGGCAGCCTTAGGGGCACTAAAGGCCTGCTCATGACAGACCCTTACCACCCAGTCACCTCAGGTCAGTCCCGCACACACACTTGGGGGCCTTCCTACCACAGATGCTAGATGTTAAATTGGCATAGTAGCCAATGCAAGGATAAATCTTGTAAACAAGCATTCAGTTATTGCTGTTGAGAAGTAGAAGTTAAGGTTGAGAACAGACTTTGGCACTGGCCTTCAACTTTGCAAATCTAAGCATGCCTTAAATACTTCATGTTACACTTGGGAAAGGAAATGAATGAAGATACACAGCAGAGAAATAAAAATTATACAGAGGGTCTAACCCTCACAAACTTAAATAATGATCAAACCTGTAAGAGAAAAGAGAAACATACATAGCACTGAAAAAGAAAATTAATGAAAAATAAAAAAATAAAAAAATTAAATTTTTGCTAGAAGAGCTCGCACGAAGCGTTATACAAGGTGTCTAACACCTGCAAACTTAAGATATTTCAAGTAATGATGTTATATGTGGAGTGAAGCTCTGGGCTGAAAACTTTTAAATATTAGACATTGTGCAGAGTATTGATGGAAAACAAGGTGTCTAACACCTGCAAACCTTAAGTAACATCATTGTAGAATACATAAGTTTTAATAAACTACACAAGGTGTCTAACACCCACAAACTTAAAATATCTCAGATGGAGGGGGCAAGCTGTTCAGAAGTAACAAATAATAACAATTTAAAAGAAATGATTGTTTTAGACTATTTAGATAGTATTGTTTACCAGGGAAAATTAGATTGCAGTTTCTTGAAAGGGGTTGTTTTAGGTTGAATGTTGTTTTTATTATTGGGGAGAGGAGAAAGTCATTAGTTTTGAAAGTGATGCTACGATGGGTGGTTTAGGTGAATTTTACTGTATTGTGTGTTAGGTAGGATGTTCAAATGTAATTAGTTGTGTGGTAGTGTTTACTATTTGTTACAAGTGTTTGGGATATTATTTGGCATTTGATTTAGTAAGTCAGAGGTTAAAAGTGTGCTATTTTACTAGTGGTTTTTGTATATGGGATTAGAAGAAGTTTGAAATTATTGAACTGAGGGGTGATTTATTTAGGTGTCTGGTGATGCTGTTGTTTTATATTTGTGTTTTATGGCAGTGTTAAGCAGGTGCACTAGGTCAGGGGGGAATTATTGTAATTAAATGCATATGGCTCTATTTTAATTGTGATTTAGGTGTTGAGTTGTGGTGAGGTGGCTGCTAATGATGCATGACTATTTTAGAAGCAGAGGCAGATTGAAGTGTGTTGAGAGGGGGAGATTCAGGTTAATTGTTATTATTGGGGATGGGAGAAAATAAATCATTAAACTGGGGAGTGATGTTACGACGGGTGGGTTTAGGTGAGTTTAACAATATTGAGAGTAAGGCGGGTCATACATGTGTAATTAGTTTTGTGGTGATGTTTACTAAGAGTTACAAGTGCTTGGGTTATTGTGTGGCATTTTAATTAATAAGTTAGAGGTTGAAAGTGTGCTATTTTGACTAGTGGTTTGTATATATGGTATTAGAAGAAGTTTGTTATTATTAAACCGAGGAGTGATTTATTTTAGGTGTCTGTTGTTGCTGTTATATTAATTGTACGTTATTGTGCTGGAGACAAAAATGTTAGGAAAGTTTACAATGTCAGGGGGAATTATAGTTAGTGACCGCATGTGGCTCTATGGGGAGTGCATTATATTAGGTGACTGGTGTTTTATTTCTTTTTTATGGCAGTGGCTGCATATGTGCTATTAAGTTTACAAATTCATAGGGAAATTATTGTTATTAAACGTGTGTGGCTCTATTTTAATTGTGAGTTAGGTGTGGTGTTGTGCTGGGGTGGCTATTAATGGTGCATGACTATTGTGGAAGCAGGAACAGTGGCAAATTTAACTGTGGTGTAAAATAGGTAGATATTATTATTGCGTGGTGGAGATTGCAAGTGTGAACAATGATGGCATTCAGGCATGATTGATACTTCCTGGTAGGGTGGGGGGCAAAAGCGTCCTCGTCAACTAAATCTAGGGGTCCAACCACAACATTATCGGTCCAACACTTAGACGTCCGCACACAAACACACATTGGCACACGACAGGGCCCGGACAGGCACCCTGCTCCCACGCTGATCCCGCGGCGGAGTGCTGGGGCACTCGGGCCTCTGCTTCAGTTTTCTGCAGAGGGGCTCACAAGTCCCCCCCTTCCACCGGTGATCCAACGGTGGGAGGCTGGTGCCTCCATGGCCATCTACTTCTGTGTTCAGCGGGGAGGGCACCTGCGTCCCTCCCCTTCCACCGGTGGTCCAACGGTGGAGCGCTGGTGCGCTCCGGCAGCACTTCTGTTTTCGTCGGGGGGGCTCTCAGGTCCCCCCCTTCCACCGGTGGTCCAACGGTGGGGGGCTGGTGCCCCCAGCGGTGCGGCGCCGAGTGGCCGATTGTTGGGGCACGAACCACGGTGTTGCGGGCACCGCGGCTCCAGCGCCCGGGGCCCACATCATGGTTGTGGTCCTGGTCTGCCCCTTGGTCGACGACCACCTTGTCCTCTCCCACGGCCACGACCCCGGACTGCGGGGGCCTGGTCTGGGACTGGTTGCGGGTTGGCAGGCGGCGCCTCCACCTGGTACTGACGGTGGCCCGTGACGTGCTCGGTGTAGATGTCACGGGACCACCTGATGACGTCAGACACCATGAGGTGCCGCATCTTCCGTGCGTACCTCCAGCGGACACGTAACTGCTGGAGGACGTAGTCGTTGCACGGGTCCCAGGATCCGAGGGACCCGACAACGAGGGCCTCGTTGAAAACTGTGTAGCCCTGCGCAGTCAGTGTGTCTGCCAACCCCTGGTATTTCGTCGTCTTTGTGGTCCGCACGAGATCCAAAGCCTGGCTCCGGTTCTCGAACGGGACCGCGACATCCACTATGGAGATCTTCTTCCTGGGCTCGTCCACGACCACCAGGTCAGGACGGAGCAAGGACCCGGTGTGGGGCACGGCACGGTTCACCCGCACCTCCACGCCCGGGTCCCTCGGGATGGCAGCGGCCAGCCTGTGCAGCACCGAGTTGTGGCGGTGCTGCCAGGCGGCGGAGTGGCGGCCGCAGTGGTTGAGGACGTGCGGCAGCGTCTCGTTGGGGTGAAGACACCGCCGGCACATCTTGTTCCTCGCTGGTCCTCGCAGAGCTCCATTCAGGGGCACCACGTTGAGACGTGCCCTGTGAATGAAGCGCCATTCTGCGAAGCGAGTAAACTTGCCATCCCGGAGGAAGTGGGAGCTGGCGGGGTTCCGGGAGACCGGTTCCATGGCCTTCCCCTGATCTGGAAGGGCCACGAGTCTCCTTCTGTACTCCTGGCGCCGGGCCGTGGCCAGACGCCGGTAGACTTGGGAGCGTGCCCCGGGACCGACCAGGATGCGGCCCGCGGCACTTTCAGGTGCGGGGATTTCCATCTGGACCTCCTGGAGCTCCTCACTCCAGCGCCATTTCGTTCCTGTGCTCTTCTTGAGGCGCCTTCCTGCACTTCGTGTGAAGGTCCAGTGGTTCCCCAGGGCGCCACCATCACGGTTGAACTCGCCCTCGGTCTCCCCGTTGAGGAACCCCACCATGTCATCTTTCGAAATTTCCTGCTTGCCCAGCTTCTGCTTTGTTGTCTGGAACAAGCTGGCCCACGCCAAGTCTTTTACGTCAGGGTCCTTGCACGTCAGGAGCCTGTAGCCATGCGTGACCGTGGCCAAGTCACACATGTCTGCGAGTGGGAGGAGACCAGCTCCCCCCTCATGCGTTGGGGCGTGGACGATGAGCGGAGTGGCACGCAAGGGGAGGTGCATCCACTCCTTGCAGTACTTCTTCATCTTCTTGTCGAACCGCGTCACCACAGCTTTCCTGACGCGGCCTCCCCTCAAGATGAATTGCAGCCTCGACTGGAGGAATGTCGAGACTGCGTTGATCTTCTGCCAGGGGGCGAGGAGACTGGCGTGGATCTTGTCGAGATCTGCCCCCATGGCTTCCACTTCTTGCTCGGGCGACTGGGCATTCCGGTAACCTGTCGGAACACCCAGGTGACGATACGTGTCGCCCTCAGCGAGTGCGGCGATCGGGACCCCGGCAACCTGCATCACGGTGGGTTGCACCCCAGGTTGCGCTCCAGGCTGGCGCATCACCCGGCGACCGGTCCTGCAGTCTATGTGAAGTGATGCGCATTTTCTGGGCTTGAAGCGCAAGCCGGCCCAGTTACCGGCCTCGTTGACCCCATCCAGCAGGGTCTGCAGGCTCTCGGGGTCCCGCCCGATGAGGACGATGTCATCTGCGTAGGCGAGGATGGCGTGGTGGTGCTCGAGGACAGAGTAGCCCAACTCTTCCTCCCTTCTGGCGGCCGTCCTCAGCACTGCCTCCATGCTGAGGTTGAAGAGAATGGGGCTGAGGGGACAGCCCTGACGGACGCCAGCACGGATCGGGATCTCCTCCGTGAAGCCATCCTCGGAACGGACCCGTGTCGTCCCGCCGTGGTACAGGTCCGCGATGAGGGCACGCAGCGTCTCGGGTACCCTCATCTCTGTGAGCGAGTGCTGGATGTACGCGTGCGGGATGGACCCGAACGCGTTGGCGAGATCCAGCCAGGCGATGGCGACCTCGCGTTTCTTCGCCCTGCAGTCATCCAGGATGGACTGCAGGACAAAGTTGTGCTCCAAGCAGCCCTCGTACTCCATGAAGCCCTTCTGCTGCTTGGAGATGCGCCCCGTCCGGGCAGCCCACGCGCCCAGGCGGGCAGCGACCACCGACAGGAACAGCTTGGAAATGGTGGTGCTGAGCGCAATCGGACGCCAGTTGTCTGGGACGTCCTTGTCGCCATCCTTGTAGATGAGGACCGTGTTGGACCTCTTCCACGATCCGGGGACACGATTGTGGGCGTGCACTGCGGTGTAGAGGGCCGCAAGCACGTGGCAACCTGGGTCAGCCCTCTTCAACAAATTGTACCTGATGCCATCCTGCCCAGGTGCCGTGTTCTTGGTGCGGGCGAGCTTCTTCGCGACCTCCCTGGTGGTGAATGGTCTGGCCAGCTCGTCCACTTCCTCCTCTGTCGGATCATCGTGTGCCAGTGCGCAACCTGCAGGCGTGGGACCCACTTCGTAGCCATGGTCTGAGAATGTCTCTGTGAAGTGGTCCTGCAGGCGGGCTCCCGCAATCCGGCAATAGGGAGACTCTGTTTCCAGGATCTCCTGCATCGCCTTCTTGGGGTTGGCCCTGTACAATTTCTGGATCTTGGCGGCGGCCTCCCCGTCAAATGCAAATGCCGGCCGCCGCCTGCGCTGGCGGGCGGGGTTGCCGGGCCCTCTCCGGCCACCCCTCGCTCCTTCGCCACCCCCTGGAGCACGTGCCGCGCCCCCCTCTTCTTCTCGTACCTTGAGGGCGACGACAAACTCCGTGTACTCGTCGCAGACGTGCTCCAGGGATTCCCAGTCTTCCTCGGCTGCCGAGATCCGAGCCATCCACTCCAGCTGGACTTGGCTGGGCCGGACCTCGGGTTCGCCGTCTTCTCCTTCGTCTTCCGAGGCGGACTGGTGGTCTGCCGCCTCTGCTGGGCGTCCTCGGACCTGGTGGCGGTTCTCCCTGGGCTGCTGGCCGTGACGCGCCCGGGGGACCTCCTCTCGTACCTCCCGGGCATTCTGGGTGGGCAGCCCCACGCCAGGACCAGACAGCTCCCGCGCGGCCGGGGGAGGCCGCACCCTCCCCCCGACCACGCCCACAGTTGGCTCCACCGGCGCCGGCACCTCCGCCTGCACCGCCGCGTCGGCAGCCTCCTGCTCTGGGGCGACGTCATCCTCCGTCTGCGTCCCCATCTCACATCTTCCTGGCAGCTCCTCATCATGGTCTGGATCAGTTTGGGTTCCTCCCTCCGAGTGCAGGAGTGGGAACCTGATGAGGTGGGCTGGCACCACGTGCAACTCCGGTGCAGTCCGCTGCTCAGGTGTGCTTCCCCCAGGAGACATACTGGGGGCATCTCCGGTCTGCCAGTCCCTGGGTGGCAGACCCTCTCCTCTCTCCTCCTCTACTCCGATGCACTCCTGCTCCGGCGCCGGCGCTGGGACATCCTCCCGTTCGGTATAGGAGGGACGGCACGCCGGGCCTGGTGATGGCCTCGGGTGCAGCGGCAGCATTCTGGACAGAAGCTGGGCCGCCTCCTCCTCGTTGGTGGTCACCTGCGGGAGCGCAGGTGCCGGAGTCCCTTTGGGTGCCGGTGATCCAGGGAGGGGTGTCGTGCGGAGCGACAGTGACAGCTTCTTCCTGCGGCACAGAAACAAAGCCTCCCTCCCCGTTGCATCGTCGCGCGCCGGCGTGACGGGTCCAGGTGATGTCCGTCTCTTCTTCCTGGGGGGCAAAACAACACATGTCTCCTGGCCTTCCTCTCGTGCAGGCGGAGAGAGACGGTGGGAGGGACCAGGCACCGGAGACGGCAGCCGCGGCGGCAACGGCCGGGGCTGCGGATCATCAGCGTCTTCATCTGAGGAGCGCCGTGCCTCCCGCCGGGCCACACGAGCAGGTGGAGTCCGTGCTGGCGCGCCCAGGCCTGCCTCTCGCGCCTGGCGTGCCGCGAGTCTCCGCACCTCAGCTCTGTGGACGTTGGCAACGTGGTTCTGAGCCACCCTCAGCGGATATCCAGCGCCCGAAAATGCGGAAGCACAGAACCTGCAGCGGAACTCCACCGCAGTCACCTCTGGGTGGTGTCGCTTCATGTGCTTCCACATGTCCGACCATGCTGAATACCGCCCCCGGATCCTCAGCCCGAAGCCATGCGTCCCACAGAGGATGCACGTCAACTCGGCCGGTAGTGGCACCGGCACGCGCAGGCACCCCGGCTCACCCGGGTCACGCACCAAGGACACCATCTCCCGAACGGCAACCCTCTCATCCTCCTCCTCATCATCAGACGCGAGATCCGAGTCCGTACCATCCGCCTCCGGCAGCGCCGGCTCGATGCCCCGGCCCGGGTGCACCGTCTCAAAATGCAGCCTTGCTGCCCTCAGGGACCGGATCTCTTCGTGCGGCCTACAAATCTCACAGCGAAACCATAGCCCCGCAGAGTCATGCGCCCGGCGCACATGCGCCGCCAGATCAGCCAGTCGTCCGAAGACAGACCCGAACTGCTGAAGCCGCACACACGCAGGGCACTGGATCTCCTCTGGGGCCGGCAACGCCACGAAGCTGGGACGCACGGGCATCCTGAAAAACACTTACACTAACAAAAAGAGAACAACACAGCCGCACAGCAGCAAACAACTAGATCTGTAAAAGAACAATATATACAAACTCTTATAACAAGATAACACTAAGGGTATGTATAGAGTACCCTGAAAAATAAGGAAACAATAGACTCTGAAAATATAACAATTAACCACCTAACAATATATAGAACTCTACTAAAGTATAAACTCTGAAAGGTAAATAAAACTCTACTTAAAACTAATCAGGTACAGGCCACTAAAAAGAAAATATCACAAGTCACAATCGGTGGGGCTGCTACTTGGTAAACCAAGAAGCAACAGTCAAATCCGGGGGTGCAGCGGCAAGCCGAGTGCCGGGCTAAGAGTCAGGCACTCTTCTCCTGGGCAGCTGTAAACAGACAAGCGACGACCGCTTCTGGAGCAGTTCGCTGTCCTGAGAAGAACTACACAGGCGGCTCAAGACACTACAAGGTCACTGGTTGTGCCCTAGGTTTCTGGAACACTAGGGGGGTGTACAAATGTGTCAAGGGCTGGGCCTTACAACACAAGTACACTAGAGTGCTGGAAGGAGCAAAACACAACAACAGAACACTTACAAAAGTCGCAACACAAATACTAGCACAACACAGACAAGAGACAGTTACTCACTTACCGATCAGCACTACAAAGGAAACAAAATATACAAACAAATAAGACAGGTACAGGTGCTTGAAACTAATTAATTAAATAAATATGGTTGAGGTGATGCTA